>NC_090764.1:25407895-25420395 GCF_036898095.1 Palaemon carinicauda
CAGGAACATAAATGGTGGTCTACCCTTAAATCTGCACTCTTTGGTGTAGATGCAACAGTTCCTCCTTTACTTAAACCAGATGGCTCAGTCACTCACTGTCCAAAGGAAAAGGCAACCCTTTTGGCTGATGTTTTTGACAGTAAACAGAGTAATGAAAAACTTGAACTTCCTCATTCCTGTTTTCCTGAGGCTAAACTAACTAGTTTAGCTTTTCGATCTCGTGAGATTAAAGCTCTGTTGATGGACCTTGATGCTTATGGAGGTGTAGACCCAAATGGTATTTTTCCTTTGTTTTTTATAAAGACAGCAGATTTCTTAGCTCCAAAGTTATCTGTTATTTTGCGCAAGTTAGCAAGAAGAGGAGCTTTTAGCACTAGTTGGAGAATTGGTAATGTTACTCCTCTATGTAAATGTGTTTGTGGTAGCTCAAGTCCCACTGATTACCGCCCAATTTCCATAACTCCCATATTATCTAAAGTTTTTGAACGTCTTCTGGCAAAACGTCTTAATAGGTTTGCTGAAGGTAATCATCTACTCCCTAGTTTGCAATTTGGTTTTCGTAAAGGCCTTGGAGCATGTGATGCCCTTCTTACAATCTCCAATGATGTACAGAAATCCCTTGATTGTGGTCGGGAAGTTCGTATGATTGGCCTTGATTTTAGTGCTGCCTTTGACCGTGTTAATCATGAGGCCCTTGTTTTCAAACTGAAACAGTTGGGAGTGGGTGGGTTGTTTCTTAGCATTATTATTGATTTTTTAAGTAATAGATCTCAAAGAGTTGTTGTTGATGGGCACCATAGTGATTATAGGAATGTGATATCCGGTGTTCCACAGGGTAGTGTTCTTGGCCCATTACTTTTCATACTATATACACATGACATGTGGTTTGGTCTAGAAAACAAGCTTGTTGCATATGCAGATGATGCTACTCTCTTTGCATCAATTCCATCCCCTGAATGTAGATCTAGGGTTGGTGAATCCCTTAATAGAGATTTAGCTAGAATTAGTGCATGGTGCAAATTATGGGGTATGAAGTTGAATCCTAACAAAACTCAAAGTATGATTGTAAGTAGGTCAAGGACGGTGGCTCCTCAACATCCGGATCTCAGTATTGATAATGTTTCTTTAAATATGTATGACTCTTTCAAAATTTTAGGTGTGATTCTCGACAGTAAATTTACTTTTGAGAAACATATAAGGTCTCTGTCTTCTTCAATTGCACAAAAAATAGGCTTATTGAGAAAGTCTTTCAAGATTTTCGGTGATCAATCTATTCTGAAGAAGTGTTTTAATTCTTTCATTCTACCTTGTTTTGAGTATTGTTCTCCTGTTTGGTCTTCAGCTGCTGATTCTCATCTTAATTTGTTGGACAGAAACTTACGGTCTATTAAATTTCTTATTCCTGATCTAGATATTAATCTCTGGCACCGTCGTTCAATTAGTTCATTATGCATGTTGCATAAGATTTTTCATAAATCTGACCATCCTTTACATTCAGATCTCCCTGGACAATTCTATCCTGTTCGTAATACTAGGCAGGCAGTTAATTCTAATAGCCAGGCCTTCTCCATCACGAGACTCAATACTACGCAGTACTCTAGAAGTTTTATTCCAGCTGTTACCAAGTTGTGGAATGATCTTCCTAATCGGGTGGTTGAATCAGTAGAACTTCAAAAGTTCAAAGTTGGAGCAAATGCTTTTTTGTTGACCAGGCGGACATGAGTCTTTTTATAGTTTATTTATGACATATTTGTTTTTGATGCTGTTAATAGTTTATATATGACATGTCTGTTTTGACGTTGTTACTGTTTTTAGAATGATTTATTGTTAATTTGTTCTCTTCATTTATTTATTTCCTTATTTCCTTTCCTCACTGGGCTATTTTTCCCTGTTGGAGCCCCTGGGCTTATAGCATCTTGCTTTTCCAACTAGGGTTGTAGCTTGGATAGTAATAATAATAATAATAATAATAAAATGGTTATTCTGTTACATAACAATATACATTATTTACATAAAATTCACAATAATTGGATTGTAAAAATTTAGGATATATATACATTCAAGTAAAATTTAAAAAATATTGCTTAAGTTTCTTTTTGAATAAATCAGAACTAACATTTATACATTTTCTTATTTCCAGAGGTAGTTTATTCCAGCAAGCTGGGCCCCTTATTGCCATTGAGCGTGAACCCAAATCAGTTCGATAGCTGTCTACAAATAGATTTTCATTCTGTCTGGTTAATGCATTCCTACAATTACCAACTGCAGGAAATGTGTATAGCCAGTTGGGATATTCTTTTCTCAAACTTTTAAAAACAAAAACACAAACATCGTACATACACTTTTCTTTTAATTTTATCCACTTTAATTGCTGGAGGGTTGGGGTGATGTGATCGTGTTTTTTTCACCCCAATAACGGCTACTCTACCAGCAAAGTTTTGGATTTTTTGAGCTTTTTCCATGTGCATATCATTAGTAGACCCCCATATCTTAATACAGTAGTTTATTACACTCAAGACCAGACTTTCCACAATAAAAGCTCGAGTAGTATCATCAAAGTAATCTTTTACTCTACTTAAATACATTAGAATGCCACTAACTTTTCTACTCAGCCCGTCAATGTGAGTACTGAATGTCATGTACCTGTCCATGTGTAGACCTAGATTTTTCACATGTTGACTTATCTTTACTTCATCACCATCGCATTTTATTATAATGTCATTTGGAATTTTGCTAATATACTGTGAGCTACCCACAAACATGCATTGTGTTTTAGTGGCATTTAATAATAGCCCTTTTCTTAGAAAATATTTCTTAATTTTGAGCAATATTAGTTCAGCCCTTTTTATCAAGCCATCTAAATTTTCTATTTGATCAGCCAAAAGAACTTGAGTGTCATCAGCGTATTGAATTAGCTGGCAGTTTTCTATGTATTTAATCATGTCATTAACGTAGACTAAAAACAGAATTGGACCTAGGACAGATCCCTGTGGGACTCCAAATTCAACCTTTTCAATGCAAGAATTTACGTCTCCTAATCTAACTACCTGACTTCTATCCTTCAAGTAATCCTGAAACCAGAACGTATCAATGTAATGTTCCTTAAGAGATTTACACAATTCATCATGGTTGACACTATCAAATGCCTTTGATAGGTCACATAAAATTAATATGGAAACTTTTTTTCTATCAATATTTCTATAAATTTCATCTGTTAATTTCATCAAAGCTGTTTCTGTTGATAAACCTTTACGGAATCCATGCTGAGTGTTAGAAATCAAATTATTTTTTTCTGGATGTTCCATTAACTGATTACATACAATCTTTTCTATTACTTTCGATATTACGGGAAGGATAGAAACAGGTCTATAATTACCAGGGTCGTCCTTGTCTCCTTTCTTGTGAAGAGGGTCTACGAGGGGTTGTTTCCAAATAGAAGGATATTTCCCAGTTACAATCGATGTATTTATGATAACCGTGATATAATATGCAATAACTGTAAGGGAATCTTTTAGAAAACTAGTAGGAATACCATCCGTTCCGTAAGCATTACTATTATTCAAACTCTTAACTGTTAATATTATTGTTTCTGCTGTAACTGGTTGCGGTCTAAACAATCTTATATTATTGCCAAAATTATTTTGAGTGTTTCTAATATCTTCATTTTCGTACTTTTGTAGAATTTCCTGCGTTTTATCATAAGTTATTTTTCCTACATTAGCAAAGTATTGGTTAAATTGATCTGCTCTAGCTTTTGGGTTGTCGTATTCAATCTTTTTATTTGTTTTAGTAGATACAATATTATTCATAATTTTCCATGTTTCTTTGCGAGATTTACTTTTCTTGATCTTGTCTTTGTTATAATAAGCTTTGGCAGTACGCATTTTCGAATTGATGAGTTTTTTCATTTCCTTATACGAATTGTTAAGATTCTCATCATGTCTATTCTGTTTAAGCCTTTCTTGCATTTTGTCCCTTTCAATCATACTGTTTTTGAGATCATTGTCTATCCAAGGTGCACTGGGTCTCCTTATTTCCTTCGTGGTTATTGGGGCACATTTATCTAAGGCACTATTATATACTTTATTGAAAATTCCTGTTTGAATATCTGTGTCATCAGTATGCATGATTGTATCTAAAATTATTTTCTGGTCTAGCAATGTATTGCACAAAAAATCTGCAGAATAATATTTTAAACACCTAGAGGTTACCGTGACTGGTTTACGTTTTGGCTTCTTAATATCTATGATAAATGAAATATGTTCATGGTCAGCTACAATACTTGGATTTACCTCAATTTTAATGACACTTTCCTGCTTGTTTGTTATTAACACGTCTAGTAGTAGAGAGAGAGAGAGAGAGAGAGAGAGAGAGAGAGAGAGAGAGAGAGAGAGAGAGAGAGAGGGGGGGGGGCTTCAAAGTCAATTACTTTTTCTTAGGGATGCCTTATAGTCTCAACAAAAGTGGTAATATCATAGGTATCACTTTGTACCAACATACGTAAATTAAAGTACTATAGATATAAAGATGATTAGTTATTGGTATGAATTTATTGTAGGATACAGTATGTACCAGTATATATGGGGATCAAGTAAACGTTCAAAACAGTATATAAAAATAATATTCACAAGGGAACCTATCCCTAAAAAAAGACAGTTACATCTCTAAACTGAAAAAAATAAGCTCATAATAACATTATATAATTAATTTATGGTATTGAGAAACACAAAAATAAACGAACAAACAATTAGAAGAAAATCAAATATCAAGAGTTGATGGATGGAGCTAATTTAGTTTATCTCGTAATTTTCACTTCCACAAATCGATATAACTGAATTATCTATCCTGTTCAAAGTTAAGGTACATTTGTATTTATTTACTGTCTATGACTTTGTGGGCATAATTTTACTGGAAGACAATTCACCATCCGTCGATTTTACTTAGCACAGAACAAGATGTAATATTATTTCTAAATGAAGTACTTGTGAATTTCACCAAATGGTCAAGAGAAAGGCTCCCATCTAGATACTACCATAAGGAGAAATTAAAAGCTTAAGTGTCGTCACAAGCCCTCATTATTAGCAAAAATGAATTCCGAGAACACGACTACAACTGTAGGTGTAGAGTATAAAATAAAACACACACACACACACACTATATATATATATATATATATATATACATATATATATATATATATATATATATATATATATATATATATGTATATATATATATATATATATATATATATATATATATATATATATATCACATAGTGTGTGTGTGTATTTGTGCGGGCTAATAAATTTATACGTTTTGTAGTCTGTTTTACGGCCATTTTTATGAAAATCTGGAAATAAAATTACCTAGAATATTCTTAATTTTGTGTACGCGATATTTATCATATTTATAAATTAACTTTAAGCATGGACTCATATGAAATACTTAATTACCATGAACTCGTGTTACTTAAAGTCAGCATTTATCATAACTATACCGCTTGTGCTATCTAGATATATAAAACAAATTCTAAAACATACATATCAATCACTTACACCTACTGTGATCCGGTAAACAATAAAAACATCTTTCATTTTATTGTCTTATTTGTCAGGAGATAATAAGATCAATGATTTGACAGAGACTAACAGAGGATTTTGTTCTATCTATGTATATATTATGTAATGATTGACACAGATAAAAGCCAAGGTAACGTGTAGAATTATAACGAATAACTACAAGCTATATTTAGTTTATTCCCTCTAAATGATTCAAAATGCCAGATGGAATTCTGACAAATTCATCTCTACTTCAAGTTCTAGAAACTATAATATGCAAACGATGGAAAATCAATTTATGACTACTTTTTCTACGAAACATTTTTTTCATAATAATTTTTATTATTCTTTTCTTTATCCCACTTTGTTCGTAACTACTTTTTAACTAATATGAAATTGTACCTAAATATACTATTTTTTCTCACTTCACAAATCATTTCATTTCCTCATCCTACAAATCAATGTTTCTGTTCCATTTCACTGCTTTTCTACACCTACAAACCATCCTTCATGTCCATGTAACCCCATCTATTTCCGCCACCTTTCCTCTCCGACTTGGCTTTCCAATCTATCTTAGCTTTTGCTTGAACCAACACTTATTAATTATGTCTTTGGCTATATAGGACAACCACATCCATTCTTTTAACAGTTCAGCTTGCTTCTACCCAACCCCCTCACAATCTTTACTCTTGCTTATAATAATTTTCTAACCTTCCCGTCAATTATTTTTTTTCTCTGACTGATAATCACATTTCATCATAAAAATATCTACAACTATAGAGAAAATGACCAACTTTGTCCTGGGGCCCCGTTTTTGCTTTTAGCGTAATATAGCTACACAATACATTCTCAACACCCGCATAACTACATCTCACACCAGTTCCATGATCTGTAAGGTGCACATACGTCCCACCCTCCCTTACCTTAACCTGCTTAAATCTATCCCTAAAGATTTTTAATCCATCTTTTATGTGTTTTACCATTTCAATACAGATAAACACTTTCCTGTCCTAAAAAACTCAAAGTAGCATCTGTCATATTTCCCCTTTCATAAATTGGCAATGGTTGATATATAGTGGTTCCACAGCACGATCAAATACACGTATGAAGTTAGTTTCCAATTTCTCGATTCCCATGAATTTTCTGAAATAGGTTTGTGAGTACCCAAAGGGAAAATTCCTCCATGACTTCTGTTCGGGTTCTTCATGGTATACTTATGAATATCATCTAGGATTAGTCTCATTATTCTAATCTCGCAAGAAAATACTGAACTGTTCACCATCCTCCTTAATTGGCTGTGACAGAAGGCATACACAAATTAAAATCCCGATAAAGTGTATAACTGTTTCAGCAACGCTTCTAGCATCAGCAATAAATGGAAATAAATATACTTTCCGAACAGAATATTGTAATCTATTTGAAATGTAATATTACGTCTCACTTATTTAAAAAAGACTGACATTAATACTAAGGCTTGCACATTTCAGAGCTGATTTATCGCAATATTAATTTTGTAATTTCGGTGTCAGTTGAAACGGATCCGATGACATCGTATAACTGTCAATCAATCTAATGGGATATTGCTAATAAAAGCTACCAATCATACATTAATGATAAAAGCAATCGGGATAAAAAAAACTGAATGAATAAGCATAAACAAAAAAAATTACAATCTAACTACCCTACTGAATAATAATAAACTATTCAATAAACTATTGAAATAGTAAAAAAAAAATATATTGATTCGTAATTATAACAAGCAACAATAACTAGACCGAAACACATGGGAATAAAGTAGACAACATATGTTCGATGCAGGTAAAAAAAGAAAAGGGTACATCTTGCAATTCAGAAATTAAACGTATGATATACTTGAAATAAAAGAAAAATAAAGAGACCAACAGGGGATATAATATCCTATTTGCAAAAGACTTCCTTTTACGTTGTCCTCTTATTTTCATATAACTCAGATTAGATCATCGTATACAGATGGGTATCATATCATTTACTGATTTTATAGCTAACAACCTCATAAATGATAAAATTCACTAATAAGAGTAAAAGAACTGGTCCTAGTAGGTAGTTGGTTGGTCAAGGCATCAATCACCTACTAAGATACTACAATAAAATTTGTAAGGTCCTTTACGGAATGGGCAGACCCCCCTGATGTATGATCTCTATCTAGCCACGACTCTATGCACATACGCCGGTGATTTAGCATATTCTTTAGACATTCTGCTTCCTTATAAAACTGACAACACTAGGATAAACACCTTACCATGCAAGGCTTATATTCTCACTTAAGTGGGTAGATACTATTACAGTTTAATGGTTATTTCGCGATACTAAAAATGTATAAGAGACATTAGCTATAATAATAAGCCCTTTTATGAGGAGAGCACTCCGAAATCCAAGCAATCTTTATAATCTTGGATAGCACCATAGCAGGAGTACCATGGCCTTTTACTGCTTTTGGTATGAGTTCTCTTGCTTGAGGAACACTCGCGAGCTCTTCGCTGTCAGTTTGCTGTCTGTGATGTATTTTATTAGTGGTGTACTGTATAGGGCTCCTTTAATAGAAGGGCCTTCATTGTCCATTGGTCAAAGGTTGCCTTTTCTTGATGTCATCTTCATATAGGCGGTTGCCGTATGTAATTCCACTTAAAAGTGTCATATAGTTATTATTTTAGGAATCGGTAATTTCTTATATCAGACCAAAATTGCCATAAAAATATATGTCTGCAAATACTCAACCTTTACTTTGGTCAATTGCTATTATATGGCGTACACTCTAGTTTACATACGTTTATTATACAATAATGTATACACTCTTAGACTTTGAATAGCTAATAAACTTTTTTTTCTATTTCACATTTGATTATGGAGTAAGAATGGCAGATACTGGGCTTACGTTCGGGCAAAATAAAAAATTTTCTGAAAACATTCTGGAAAAGTGAAAATAAAGCTGAAGTGCAAAGACGATTTACGATTGAGTTCCACGGAGATGCCCCAACACGCGTCACGATTTCACGAATCGTAGATAACTTTGAGAATCATGAGACCATCCAGTGCATAAGAAAAGGACATTCAAGACAAAAAAGAACATCGACAATTCCAACTAAAGAGCAAGATGTTATTGCTAATGTTCAGAATTCCCCACGAAAATCTGTTGGTCAACTGTCACGTGAAACAGGTATCCCAAAATCGAGTCTCCATCGCATTTTGAAGCGTGCGCAGCAGACTACCTAAAACAATTGACGAACTTAATAGAGGCAATTGAAGAAGAATGTGCTCAGATACCGAGAGAAATGCTACTAACAGTTTGTAGTTCCATATTTTCACGATGCAAAAAGTGTATTGAGCAGAACGGTAACCAGTTTGAACACTTTAAGTGAGCTGATCTTTTTTGAACATTCTCAAATAGCCCCATGTATCCTTACTTTTTCACTGTGAACTCTCAGAATCTTTAAATGTGCATTGCTTCCATCCTGTGAATCTATTTTCCACGTTAATATCAATGAATTGAACAAGTTGTAACAATCCAAAGAGTGTATACATTTTTTGGACACTATATATATATATATATATATATATATATATATATATATATATATATATATATATATATATATATATATATATGCAGATTGAGAGAGAGAGAGAGAGAGAGAGAGAGAGAGAGAGAGAGAGAGAGAGAGAGAGAGAGAGAGAGAATAATAGTCAAAGTAACAGCAAAATATAGAAGACCGGCTACAAATCCAAGAGGGATACGCAACCCCTTATAATAAGGCCTTCAATTTAGTACAATATTTTCTTATTAAGAACACAGGCATTCAATGAAATCCTTCTTTATAATGTCATGAATAAAACAGGTTGAACACGGGTGCAGGGTTAGAAAAAAAAGAAACGAGCATTGCAAAAAAAGTAATGAGCCTAGAAAAAAAGAAACGCATTAATTTGGTAAATGGGTGATATTATTCAAAGCATCATAAGTAGTATTGTTACTAATTCTGGGTCATAACATAAACAGCATTGATATATAATCAAAGAGACATTAATTCGTTTATGCAATCACTGGCAGGAAAAATATTTGAACTTTCAAGTGTTTTTCCTCCGCTTTAGGTAGTTTGCTAACTGAACTCGAAACTCCTGGCTAATTATCACGGAGATTAAACAATGGGTTACTTGGGTGCAGAAACCTGCAACATGCACGCTAAAGCTTTATTTAGCTTACGTAGTGTTTCAAATTGATTAAAACATCAGAGTCCCTATAGTACTTAACTGCAATGTGGAAATAAAGGTAAATGATTTATTTATAAATACACAAATTTAGAACCATCACACTTGACCTATGAAAGAGAATGTTTCAAATACTAATCGGGGTTAATTAGGTCAAAAGTCGAGTTCATTCCATTGTTTTCAACCTTCATCAAAGTGAAAGGTGGGGTAAAAAAAATATATATATAATTTTGCCTCATGGTATACTTGCTCATTTATTTGTTGTTTGCTAATGAAGAGGCTAAGGTTTAGATGAAAACATCAAATACTGTAGTAAAACACTTTTCAGTATTCAATATTGGTTTAATATATATATATATATATATACATATATATATATATATATAGAGAGAGAGAGAGAGAGAGAGAGAGAGAGAGAGAGAGAGAGAGAGAGAGAGAGAGAGAGAGAGAGAGAGAGAGAGAGAGAGTAAAATAATATAAAAACATGCAAAGGTTTAATTGTAATTGAAAGCAGTTAACATTACTGATCTCAAACAACAAAGGATCTTATACCTTTCTTAATGCATTTTAGGAGAAATACAAAAAATAATTATTACACAGACGCTCCCATTTTGCATTTGAAACAACATTGTACCCTGTCAACAGTAAATAAGTCTTAGTTGAAAAAAAGAAAAATCAAGATGGCGTGAACTGAAAGAGACTTGAACATTTTCCTTTTATTTATGTTGAGTAAAATGTAACGGTTTTATCTTTTGTGTCTCTGTATTTCATACTATTCAAGTCGGTACTATATTGAATAATGCAAAAAATAGAAAATAACATTTGTGAAATTAATATCTTTTCTAGTTCCATAATCGTATCTAAAATAAAATTTATATAAAAGGTCACAATACGTGAAATCTGATATCTTAACGCCTACTTCATTTGATGCTGGTTTGGCTTAACGAACATCAATGCAAATGATCAACTGCAAATTAATGGAGTCTTTAGGGAATTCCTGGTTAAAGCATCTACTAAAAGAATATAATAATTGAATCAATTATCTCATATTCATCCGCCATGAAACCGGCGGACCAATATACTGGTATACAAAGGGTAATTGCCAGGAATTAATGACAAGCCACATTAGCCAATTTATTTTCATTGAAGTAAATATCTTGGAGACAAGAATTATCATTCCACATGTCCATTTAAGGTTTAATTTTGGAGAGGCATCTTAATTGTTTTTGTGATTTAAACATAAATTTCTGCGTACATATGTTTTAGACGCTCGTTAAAAAACGTGTAAAATACGAAGAAATACACATACATATAAATAATTCTTAACGGCACAACTTATTTGTTGGATTGAAGTTGTAGATCTGAATAGAGCGTTAGAATTATTAAGTCATTCGGGCTAAGGTCGTAGAACTTTCAATTTCGTTAAGTGAAATGTCTTATTACGAAAAACAGACTACATGCAGTGATCTAAAATTCGAGATTTCCTCGGCTGATAATTCTCTTTAGAAAAACCTAAAATCTGTGTCTTCTTCAACGTTACAAAATCAATTGTTTAGCTAGAAAGGGTTTCTAGATTTTTTAAGACCTCGTCATCCTATGAAATGCTCCAATTTCTTTATACAGCCAAGTTTTGAATATTGTAAGCTTGTCTGATCTTCAACAGCTGACACCCATCTTAAATGGCTGGACAGATACACAAAGTCTAAAAATCCGTATCCTGATCTGGATGTAAATTTTTTACTTTTATTCAGATTAGTGCCTATACTCTATAGTATACTCTACGATTTTTCATAATATTAACCATTCTTTGCATTTATTATGTTCGATCATCTGCCTTCTAAAATGATTTCTCTTAATCGTAAACCTTGGCAAAAGCGCTCGCTAATGCTCAAAATCACTTAGCCCCCACCCCAAAGGAAACGGTTTTGTTCATTTCACAAGGAAATTATTCCCATTGTAATGGAAGCGTTAGGCCAGAAAATTCATCAAGTTTATAGTCATCGCGTTAAATTAAGAAAGATGACCTTTGGATCTATTCTCAAGTAGGAAATCAACAGCTATGTTGGCAAGAACATGTCCCTTTTTATATATAAAAAGTATTTCCGTTTCTTGATAATGAATTGTTATTGTTTTACAATCAAATAAAGTGTTTACTCTTTAATGCTGAAATATCAAATATCAGGTAACTAGAAACACTTAGAGTTTATATATATATATATATATATATATATATATATATATATATATATATATATATATATATATATATATATATATATATATATATATATATACATATATATGAATATATATATATATATATATATATATATATATATATATACATACATATTAATAAAAAACCTATTTCAACAACTTTACCTTGCATTTCAGTCCATTATGTAGAAATCATAATTTTCCCTTGGAAAAGAGAGAACATGTATTCATTTCCTGCTCTCATTTAATAAAGACGAAATGATGCTCTCCCCTTTTCCTCCTCAGAAAATATAAACTTTTTTCATCCAAAGGAAGTGATATCAACAAACACCACAAAGAAATATGAGAAAGAAAAAGATCAGCGTCAGCGGAATACCAGGATCTTATTGTCGCAATTTTCTTCTTCCTTCAAAAGCCGTCACATGAGGTGGTGTTCAAAAGCAGGCGATAGAGAAGCGAATGGTTCACTCACCTATTCTCCTC
>NC_090764.1:25425395-25430395 GCF_036898095.1 Palaemon carinicauda
CACAGTTGGTATTCCAAGCAAAGAACGACGGTGACTATCACCACCAAATGAATCACACTGTATTCGAAAAATGGCTTCGAGAGCAGCTCATACCCAATATAGCACAACAGTCCGTTATAATTATGAACAACGCATCATACCATTCAGTGCAAAGTGACAAACCTCCTACCATGGCATGCACAAAGGGAGCAATCCAAGACTGGTTAAGAAATAAAGGTGAAAATCCCCCAGAATATCTGACGAAGTGTGAATTGCTTGAAATGGTGAAAGCAGTGAAACATGGAAATGCTCCAAAATATGTCATCGACAAAATAGCTTTGGAAAAAGGTCACAGGGTCGTGAGGCTGCCACCTTATCACTGCCATTATAGTGCAATTGAACTCATTTGGGCGCAGGTTAAAGACTATGTAGCCAAAAGGAATACATTTAAAATGGCAGATCTAACATCTTTGCTGCAAGTGGCACTGTCATGCGTGACAGCAGAAAATTGGAAAAATGCCGTTAATCATGTTGAAGACATCATTATAAAAGACACAGAGAATGATGTTGCTGTGAATCAGTTTGTTGATTCATTTGTTATAGAAGTAACTTCATCTGATGAAGAATAGTATAGAACACATTAATGCTGAAAAACACTGGAGGATTATCTTGATTTAATTTAATGAAAACTTCTGTTTTATTTTGTTGCTTAGTTTTAACCTGTGACGGTAAACAACACATATTTTTGTAAATAATTTATTTTATGGGAAAAATCTTTATCGATTTCACTGCATACATTTGTTTTACTCCTTGTTTCTATGTTAGAGGTTTTAGCCTCATATGAGAATTTACTTCCTGTTAACCAAGACAATTTTATTTTTATACTAAAACAGTGCCTTATTTTAAAGAAAATGTCTATTAATTTTATCGTTTCATTATCCTAAAATCCAAGAAATTGTTTTAATGGAGAAAAGTATTATCTTATGAAATATTTGATGTTTGGCACATTCATCAATTCTACAACAAATATAGAGAGAGAGAGAGAGAGAGAGAGAGAGAGAGAGAGAGAGAGAGAGAGAGAGAGAGAGAGAGAGAGAGAGAGAGAGAGAGAGAGAGAGAGAGATGCCAGGCTACAGATATCTTCAAGAACCTGACTACACATTTGATAATGTTCAAATATAAACTGATTCAATCAGAATTCAAATTATATAAAGAATAAAAGTTAAAGCTTTATGAGTAATAAAGCTCGAAAACATTTAGTACATTAAGATTCCAGTATTTTACTGAACTAGATTGATCGTAGGGTACAAAACGTTAAATTTTTATTTTCATCTGAGATGGATCTCTTCAAAGTTGTAGAAATAATGTGATATGTATTAAAGGACATTTACTTGTCTCCCGTACTTTATATGGTACTCGAACTCTCCCTAAAATTCTTTTTTTACATGAATGTTTTTAAAATAAACAAATCAATCAACTTTATGAGCTGTTTTCGAAACACAAGGTCAACTTAATCCACAACAACCATTCAGCTTTTGTGTGACTGGAAAGATCCAGATTATGGGATTAAAAAGGAAATTTTACGACCGTATTAAAGGACCCGGAATGGAAGGATGCTGGGATTAGCTTGAGTCAGATTAAAACTATTGAGGAAGTTTGGCATCGCCGCAAACCTACTCGATGTTTCATGACATTCTAGACAGTTAACTTGTACATCATTCGACTTTACGAAGCTTCCTACTTTTGTTGCCGCGTAATTTTCTGTATCTTCCACAACCTATTGTGAGCACTGGATATCAAAGACCTACATTTTTAAAACGGCTTCTCCTACACAAAGCATATCCAGATTATATGTATTTATTGTCGTCAATTATTTCTACTTAACCCAACTCGAATAGCTCTAATCTAGTATTTTTCCTAAACTAATGAATTCAACACTTCATACATCTCCACATTTCTCACCATATATATGCAATATATATACATAAATGTCCCAAGCCTTGCATAAAAAATATGTAGAAGTATATGTTAGTTTGTTATACAGTGAGATCATTGGCCTTTTTAAGAGGATTGTAAGTGTTATAAATTGTTGTACGAGGTTATTGGACTCTCTTATAGGTGATGGGTCCTAAGTCGTATGGCTGACAGTATCTTTTCATCTCAGTGGAGGTTTCCACAAATTCAGTAGATCTTGCATATTGACAGAGCGACAATGCCTTACTTGCTCAGAAAGAATTTTAGTACCACTCAAACCCTCACAAGAAAAATACTTTTCATATTTTATAAACATGACATGTGGTTTGGCCTAGAATACAAGATCGTTGTATATGCAGATGATGCCACTCTCTTGGTTTCAATTACATCTCGTGAATGTAGATCTGGTGTTGCTGAATCCCTTAACAGGGATCTAGCTAAAATTGGTGCATGGTGAAATTATGGGTGTGGTTTTAGGTGGGATTCTCGGCAGAAAATGTACTTCTGAGAAACCCATAATGTTTGTGTCTTCTTCAATTGAGTAGTGATAATACGCATGTTTCAAGACACGTTTGGGATTGTGGATGATAAAAGAGGTCATGTACTAGTTGAATGTGAATGAAAATCCTTTACTTATCATTAATAATTCCTGACATTCACTTAACCACAAAGCCAGTATACATCGGACTTCCCGTTAGTAAACCAAAACCACTACTCAATAGAAAGTGAAAATTCTCCAGCATGAGGCCAGAAACAGAAAACTTAAAGAAATAAAAGTTGTAATTGCAGTCCATCAGTTATTTTCATTCACGAAAATTCTGCCTCAGCAATTAAGCCATTAATAAACCTGAAATGCCTTTCGACGATCCGGAAGCAAACTTTCAACAGAGAGAGAGAGAGAGAGAGAGAGAGAGAGAGAGAGAGAGAGAGAGAAATAATTTCATGGAACAGCATTCTGAAACAAACGTTCCTCTTACCATGGGACATGTCGACAGATATGGGACTTAAAGAGTGAATATCTATGTTTCATACCCTTTCTACAATTGGCCATATACGATCATAAGATTAATTCGAGATCGACAGTGAACGAATTCAAAAAGTATTCGTAGAATCGCTTCCAAGAACTCACTAAAAACCTACCATGTGGAGTCATATGTGAATTATACTCAGTTGCAAATACAGACCAATAACGATTAAATTCAATGATTGCTATTCATTGAGACTCTACCCTTTGCAGCTCTATTCTGGTAAAACAATCATTGCCCAAAGCAATACATCATAGCAAATTGGCAAAATGCTGTGTATGACAAATGGTGCAAAATATATTGGTATATGGCGTTTCGCGGAACCATGTCTGATTGCATAAATATGGTCAAGTTCAATTACAAAATGCCAGCGAAGTTCATATTTCAATATTTCCTATACTCACAGGTTTGGTAAATGAATAAACAAATTAAAGTGGACAGGGTACTGTATATTTAGAGAAACTAAATCTTAATAAGCGTTGCATGTTCTTGTATAGATAATAAAGAAGTATTTTTTTTACATAATGATCAAATAAGGGATATCTTTATTCCGAAGGGAGCAATGGAAACTTAAAACCATGTAAATAAGTAAAATTAAGTCTACTTATGGAAGAGAAATTCTGAATTCCCAAAAGTAACAGGAGGGGTAATCTGACGGGGATTCAAAATTCTGAATTCCCAGGAGGCAGGGGAAGGGGGTACTGCCGGGGTACTGCTGGGGGTTCATTTGAAAGGGAAGAAGGAGAGAGAAGTAATCAAGAATTCAGGAGGGATTACGCTCCATTAGAATCGTCGATAACGAGTATCTTCCTTCATCGCCTTTCTTGGCGAAACTCGTAACTATTAATTTCCTAAATTTGGAAAATCTAACAATAGCAATTATTTTTCTTTGGGTTTTCAGGCCGTATGATACTGCAAAATGATGGTAACAATTATTAAACTGCTTTTGTGTTATGTCCACGAGAGGTATATTCTAAATTACAAGGGCCCGTGCAAACACACACACACACACACATATATATATATATTATATATATGTATGTATATGTATATATGTATATATATACATATATATATACATGTATATGTATATATATATATATATATATATATATATATATATATTAGAATCCACAATATTCCGCGTATTTGTGATAAAAAAAATAACCCACAATATATGAAAAAGGAAATTTATTTAGCTTTCGAAGGGACCATCTCCCTTCCTCTTCAGAAACAATAGTTAAGGAATTGTTAAACGATGTAAACAAACCACCGTGAAATGCTGTTAATTTCTACTAAGACGGGGTCTTTATCTCTCTCTCTCTCTCTCTCTCTCTCTCTCTCTCTCTCTCTCTCTCTCTCATTTTTCTTCTAAAAAGGGAGATGGTATCTTCGAAAGCTTAATAAATTTAATTTTTCATACATTGTGGGTTATTTTATATATATATATATATATATATATATATATATATATATATATATATACATATATATATATATATATATATATATACATATATATATATATATATATATATATTGTATACTGGGAATATCTAGTAAGGTTTTATTGTTTTATGAGGTTTTATCGTTGCATTTAAAACAATAGCTTATATCGACTGCAGTTGATTGACATCAATATCTATAAACAAAAATAAATATATGAATTTCTAAGCGAATTTATGAAATTTCAAAGTGTTACGGACTAGAACGAAAGCGAAACAAATGGAAATAATATATATTCCAAGGGATATAGAAAATGTTCAAATATAATTGTGATGAAAGACTGAAACAGGAGACTATTCTTTCCTGGCAGAAGACTAAGGAAAATTGAAAAAAGAAAAACTAATAATAGACGAAGAAACGCATTTTACAGACATGCTCTATCACACTAGCAATCAGGAGAATAAAATGAAAATAAGAGATACTGGAGTAATATAATGGATAGCAACGAAAATGGCAAAACATCCGGTAAAACGAGCATGATTTACATTTTTCCACAAACAGTAAATAACTAATGAC
>NC_090764.1:25435395-25442895 GCF_036898095.1 Palaemon carinicauda
GTAGATCCCAAGTATCTAAATTGTTCTACCTGCTTTATAACTGCTCCTCTACTTTCATGTATGGCTATCCTCTCCCTACCTTCCTTGTTGCTAACCATGACTTCAGTCTTATCCACATGCACCTTCAAAATCACCCCTTTCCAAAGTCTCCTGTCATCCTACCACCCTTCGCTGTAATTCTTCCTCATTGTCAGCAGTAATCACCAACTCATCTGCATATAGCAACTCCCACAACTCTTCATTTCTGATCCCTTCACTTAACACATACAAGTAATCATTTTCGGGTCTAGCGTTCTTTCTAGTGTAATAGATCTTGCAATAATGGAGACGGACGTAGGACTGACATATTAAAACTAAAAGGTGTAATTTCAGGTATTGAATATCAACATCCTTTTGTGATAATTTTTCCCGAAAAAAAGGTAAAGAATAAAAGCCAAAAACCTAGTGTGACCAATCATACCTGATGTAACACTGTCCAAAACCAGTATCTAATCCATCCAAAAAATAATAATTTGATCTGTTCACTGAAGAATTCGTTATTTTACGTTGATCGAGAAAGGAATGATTAATTTGGTGATTAATCAATAATGGTGAGTCAGCACCTAGTAAAAACTAGAAGCTTATACTGTGTATAGACAATTCTCTCTCTCTCTCTCTCTCTCTCTCTCTATGTATGTATATGTATATATATATGTGTGTATATAAATTATATATATATATTATATATATATATATATATATATATATATATATATATATACACTGTAACTGTGTGTATATATATATATAAATATATATATATATATATATATATATATTTATATATATATATATATATATATATATATATATATATATATATATATATATATATATCGACACTCCTACGTATTTCAGTGTGTATACGTGGAAAAGTGATAGAAGGACCTGATTAATATTTGTTATGCTTTCATTTCTTTTATTTCTTTATTTCATTCTACCTACTTCGTCCTTCCCAATTCTCCTTAAATGATCCAAATATATTTCCAGAAATTTATGAAACGCTTTCGTTTCGTACGCAAAATTGTTTATTAATACCAAAGTGTGTTTTACCTATCATCGAAGGTTTAATGCAGCAAAACGCCTACAAACATTTAAAGAAACTATGTTTACAACAATACACTCAAATTGATTATTACCGATAAGTAGCCTGATAAATTTTCTACACTGCCCCTTTCCTTAGGGAGATACATGAGTGTGGTCGGGGAAAAAAAAACCGGCTGGAAGGAATCTCTCTCTCCTCTCTCTCTCTCTCTCTCTCTCTCTCTCTTCTCCTCTCTCTCTCTCTCTCTCTCAGCATAGAATTTGAAGAATTTTTAGAAAGGTTATATTCTTTCGGGTGGTTTGTGATTGAGGTTCCGTTTCTCCTCTGAGGAAGATGCTCCAACAAGTTGATTCAACGTGACATAAATGGCGACCAATATCACGAACATAGTCCGGGAACGATTTTTGAAAAAACAATGGAAAGATTGCGTGGAAGAAAAGCGAAAAAGTGGCAGGGTACACTACACGGCATGCAACGTGATGACACACGTTTATTGGTAGCATATAGTGGTTGGAGGGTTTTTTATTAAGAAGATATTCTCGTGAGAGAACACGGAGAACTGGGTCGGCATATTAAAGGTAAATCAACAAAATCCGCACAGATGGAAATATTCGAATATTTACAAACTGAACACCTCAAGTATTATAGAAATATTAACGGAAATCTAACAAATATTTGAAGATACAGAGAAAACGATAATCATTCAGCGACTTAAAGTTTGATAATATGCAGTTTTATTTCATTATATATCATAGAGCACAATATTTTTAAAAGAGGCAATCTTATACGCAGTTATTTAAAATAATCTATAAAATATGACATTAAGAGCGGAGAAAATAAGTTATATACACATATACCATCAAAAGTAAGATAGAAAAGACAGATTCTTATAACATAATGGATCACGAGGGACAAAAATAGCTTGATATAAAAAAAAATTATTGTTGCTGAAAGAATCGCTATTAGTATATATCAAATGAATTCCACAGAGCTATTTCAGGGCGACTTATAAATATTTTCTCTCTTGCTATCCACTGATCACAAAATAAAACTTATTTAAACCCGATGTACACCAGTATAACATTTAACCCGCCATTTTTATCATCCCCACACAATGAAAATAAACAGATTGTCTGTCATTAAAAGGATGAACTTTGGGGATTGTAAGATAAGGATGAACTTCGGGATTGTAAGAAAAGGATGAACTTCGGGATTGTAAGATAAGGATGAACTTCGGGATTGTAAGAAAAGGATGAACTTCGGGATTGTAAGAAAAGGATGAACTTCGGGATTGTGAGAAAAGGATGAACTTCGGGATTGTAAGAAAAGGATGAACTTCGGGATTGTAAGAAAAGGATGAACTTCGGGATTGTGAGAAAAGGGTGAACTTCGGGATTGTGAGATAAGGATGAACTTCGGGATTGTAAGAAAAGGATGAACTTCGGGATTGTAAGAAAAGGATGAACTTCGGGATTGTGAGATAAGGATGAACTTCGGGATTGTAAGAAAAGGATGAACTTCGGGATTGTAAGAAAAAGGATGAACTTCGGGATTGTAAGATAAGGATGAACTTCGGGATTGTAAGAAAAGGATGAACTTCGGGATTGTAAGATAAGGATGAACTTCGGGATTGTAAGAAAAAGGATGAACTTCGGGATTGTAAGATAAGGATGAACTTCGGGATTGTAAGAAAAGGATGAACTTCGGGATTGTAAGATAAGGATGAACTTCGGGATTGTAAGAAAAGGATGAACTTCGGGATTGTAAGATAAGGATGAACTTCGGGATTGTAAGAAAAGGATGAACTTCGGGATTGTAAGAAAAGGATGAACTTCGGGATTGTAAGATAAGGATGAACTTCGGGATTGTAAGATAAGGATGAACTTCGGGATTATAAGATAAGGATGAACTTCGGGATTGTAAGAAAAGGATGAACTACGGGATTGTAAGAAAAGGATGAACTTCGGGATTGTAAGAAAAGGATGAACTACCGGATTGTAAGAAAAGGATGAACTACGGGATTACAAGATAAGGATGAACTTCGGGATTGTAAGAAAAGGATGAACTACGGGATTATAAGAAAGGGATGAACTTCGGGATTGTAAGAAAAGGATGAACTACCGGATTGTAAGATAAGGATGAACTTCGGGATTGTAAGAAAAGGATGAACTTCGGGATTGTAAGATAAGGATGAACTTCGGGATTGTAAGATAAGGATGAACTTCGGGATTGTAAGAAAAGGATGAACTTCGGGATTGTAAGATAAGGATGAACTTCGGGATTGTAAGATAAGGATGAACTTCGGGATTGTAAGAAAAGGATGAACTTCGGGATTGTAAGATAAGGATGAACTTCGGGATTATAAGATAAGGATGAACTTCGGGATTGTAAGAAAAGGATGAACTTCGGGATTGTAAGAAAAGGATGAACTACGGGATTGTAAGATAAGGATGAACTACGGGATTGTAAGATAAGGATGAACTTCGGGATTGTAAGAAAAGGATGAACTTCGGGATTGTAAGAAAAGGATGAACTTCGGGATTGTAAGAAAAGGATGAACTACGGGATTGTAAGATAAGGATGAACTTCGGGATTGTAAGAAAAGGATGAACTTCGGGATTGTAAGAAAAGGATGAACTTCGGGATTGTAAGAAAAGGATGAACTTCGGGATTGTAAGAAAAGGATGAACTACGGGATTGTAAGAAAAGGATGAACTTCGGGATTGTAAGAAAAGGATGAACTACGGGATTGTAAGATAAGGATGAACTTCGGGATTGTAAGAAAAGGATGAACTTCGGGATTGTAAGATAAGGATGAACTTCGGGATTGTAAGATAAGGATGAACTTCGGGATTGTAAGAAAAGGATGAACTTCGGGATTGTAAGATAAGGATGAACTTCGGGATTGTAAGAAAAGGATGAACTTCGGGATTGTAAGAAAAGGATGAACTTCGGGATTGTAAGAAAAGGATGAACTTCGGGATTGTAAGAAAAGGATGAACTTCGGGATTGTAAGAAAAGGATGAACTTCGGGATTGTAAGAAAAGGATGAACTTCGGGATTGTAAGAAAAGGATGAACTACGGGATTGTAAGAAAAGGATGAACTTCGGGATTATAAGAAAAGGATGAACTTCGGGATTGTAAGAAAAAGATGAACTTCGGGATTGTAAGAAAAGGATGAACTTCGGGATTATAAGAAAAGGATGAACTTCGGGATTGTAAGAAAAAGATGAACTTCGGGATTGTAAGAAAAGGATGAACTTCGGGATTATAAGAAAAGGATGAACTTCGGGATTGTAAGAAAAAGATGAACTTCGGGATTGTAAGAAAAGGATGAACTTCGGGATTATAAGAAAAGGATGAACTTCGGGATTGTAAGAAAAGGATGAACTTCGGGATTGTAAGAAAAGGATGAACTTCGGGATTATAAGAAAAGGATGAACTTCGGGATTGTAAGAAAAGGATGAACTTCGGGATTGTAAGAAAAGGATGAACTTCGGGATTATAAGAAAAGGATGAACTTCGGGATTGTAAGAAAAAGATGAACTTCGGGATTGTAAGAAAAGGATGAACTTCGGGATTATAAGAAAAGGATGAACTTCGGGATTGTAAGAAAAAGATGAACTTCGGGATTGTAAGAAAAGGATGAACTTCGGGATTATAAGAAAAGGATGAACTTCGGGATTGTAAGAAAAAGATGAACTTCGGGATTGTAAGAAAAGGATGAACTTTGGGATTATAAGAAAAGGATGAACTTTGGGATTATAAGAAAATGATGAACTTCGGGATTATAAGAAAAGGATGAACTTCGGGATTATAAGTATTCCATTAACAATGAATTCATTATCGAATTTCTTTCTGCAGGGGAAATGCTGGTTTCAAAAATATGTCGAATAAGAGAACGTAAGGCATCAAAGTTTGAAGAGTTTTATGCCTAATTAACAATGTTTACGATATTCAAGATACGATAAATAAAAATTATCCAAGATAATCTCAATCTTTATTTCCTTTCCTCACTGGGCTATTTTTCCCTATTGGAGCCATTGGGCTTACAGTATCTGTCTTTTCCAACTAGGGTTGTAGCTAATAATAATAATAATAATAATAATAATAATAATATGGATATGAACGTTTATGAAAAATAAAATTAACTAGTAACTGGCGTGTAGGATTCATGACGTGCACATCGCTTCCATAAAATTTAACATCTTTTGGAAATGAATGTCAAAAGGGACTAAATGTTATCCAGAAAGCTTTGACAAGGTGGCTGAAGAAGAATAACAATCTGCTTCTCTCACTCTAGACTTCTCTTAAACGCAAAACTAGCTGATATCTCGTCTATGTATTCTAACTCACTATCTGTTTTCTTTTGCTTTCCACGAATGATTCTATATATCTCATCATCAACAGCAAAGACACTACATCTCACATGATTCTAATGTAAGCTATTTCTAAGTCCATGTATATGTATATATATATATATATATATATATGTATGTATGTATGTATATATATATATATATATATATATATATATATATATATATATATACATATATATACATATATATATATATATATATATATATATATATATTCTTCATTCACCTTTGTCCCTTTGAACGAGGTGCTTCCGGGTAGTTTCAACTTCTAGTACTTATATCAATGTGTTCCCGTATATATTTCCTGGGCACAGCATCTTTTTATTTCAAGAGGTTAATCATTCTATAACAATTTTCCGTATCTGATAAAATTTAAGATTTCAGACCCTAATAAGACGTTGTTATATAGCTCTTAATTCACCGGTAACACTTGAACGATCAAAACCTTGATTGACACTATAACATCGACAGGACTTTCATTAATTAATTTTTAAAATTGATAGATCATTCTGTGAGGATTATTATGTCGTATCTGTCCCTCTTCCTCGTCTATTTAATCACATCATTTCTTATCTAAGTGATTGATGGTGGCAATTATAATGTGCTGAGCTAACTCAATTTTGTGAGGTGATGGAAGTAAGCATTATCTTGATCCATAACCTTTTGATATAATTAGGTGCTGTTTTATAATTATTGTTTTATGATTAAATATAGATCATATTAAAAAAATATATTTCTGCTTTTTAAATGAATTAGTAGTAGTACCACGAGGAAAGTAGCACTGACTCAATAATTACTTTACTAAAGTAGCCCTTTGACAGTTTAAGAGTACTATTTCTATAACCACAAAAGTACCAAAAATTATTGTAGATTAAATATATATATATATATATATATATATATATATATATATATATATATATATATATATATATATAGTGTTTACAATGTTACTATATACCGGGAAGTTTTAAGAATTAATAATGGAATGGGAAACCAACGACTGCCTTGATACTCAAATTAGATAAACTATCTCTACTCAAGAGAGACATGGGAGAGAAAGAAAAGGGCTTTACTAGGTAACCACACGGCTCCAACAAAATCCATCCCATCTAGCTAAGGTTTCTCTCTAAGCACCAGTGCCTCAAAATCCCCCAGCGTTAATTCAAAACACAGGATGGTTGCGTAATGGGGAAAATCGTTATCTGTCGAGTTCTAATTAATGATAGTAAATTCATATAATTTAGCCGGGTACTCGTCTTATATAACAGTGATTCCCATTAACGGTTGTAGTTTTAAGTCACGGTGATGTAACAGGTAATACAATCAATAGAAGCTTGACCTTTACTATTAGACAGTAGTAATAAAATATACTCTCTCTCTCTCTCTCTCTCTCTCTCTCTCTCTCTCTCTCTCTCTCTCTCTCTCTCTCTCTCTCTCTCGCTAGTTCCGGAAAATGAATATGTCAAGAGAATTTCACCAATACGTATGTCACTCATTATTAAATAACAAAGCCAGTATTAGCGGCACTTTAAGTCTTAGTTATATAACAGAGTATCAATGTGGGAATTCTTCCGTACGCGTTCCGTTTTAAGTAATGATTTTGTAACAATTCATTGCAAATGGTATTCATAGCATTGGTAAACAGAGGTCTCTTAATATTAAGCCTTATTGGATTCTGATACTCTTTCCATTCACAGTGTGGTCCGATTTTGAGGGCTATTATTTTGCATTTGGAACTCCCTGAATATTTTATCTCTATCATCTTGACACCTTTTAAAATTGTGTATCCGTATATACATCGTCTCTATGTTGAGGAAACACTATTTTCCTATGAACCTCACGTACCCCCCCCCCCCCAAAAAAAAAAAATCATCTTTCAAGGTATAAGCCGTTTCCCGGCAATGATGAAAAATAATCTGAATACCACGGAGACATGAATAATGATCTTCATATGGCTGTACTGTTATACCTCACAATAGCCAAATGTGAATTAGTATATAACATTTCATATTAATACTTCCGTTATAATT
>NC_090764.1:25447895-25492895 GCF_036898095.1 Palaemon carinicauda
AGGGATTCCGCATTTACTAAATATCGGGGATAACATATTTTTGTTTATAGTATGAACATTATGGAAAATATGCGGAAAGGTAAGTTTCCTGTATGAAATGAAAACGAACTGCTATGCCAAACCGTTGTTTTCTAATCATAGATGTCGGCTTCAAAGACGTCTTTACTCTGCAGTGGTTGTATTTTCAGACTTCTATACCCTGTGAGTGAACTGAATTTTTATAAGAGGTGAAATTCAATTATGATTTTTACTCACACGGCCGCGTCTGTTCTATCCCATATTCATAGCATCCTTGAAAAAGTTTATATGATTTTTGGCATGAACAATTTCGCCCTTGTGTAGACTATAAAGTTAGAACTGTAAAAAGTTAACTCGCTTTCTACCTCGTTAATATTTTTCTCTAGGGTACTACACATATAAAAAGAATTTTAACAATACCAGAAGAATGATAAAAATGACGTTGAAACGACTGAGATTGCTAAAATCTTCCATAAAAATCATATGGAAACTAAAAACTGTGTGAATATTTTTGTTTGCAGTTGTGGTACTACTTTTTTTTTTTTTTTAATTTAGAAAGGCAGTTATTTCATTAACGTCTTATAATTAACGATTTCCCACGAGTGTTTGCAGTACTTTTTTTTCTTAACCAATTTATGGTACCACATTTTTAAACAGGTATTTAATTAGTTGTAAATAAAGGTTTCAAAGCTAATGCTACAAGGCTATACTATAGAATAGTATTTCATCTCCTATGAATAGTTTTAATCATAAATATTCTGCTGCTCTAATCTCCTATATTTCGAATATAATTCTCGTAAATGGCTTGGAAATAATCCGTGGTAACCTAATGCATTTGGATATGCGCTGTCTCATGAGATGAAGATAGATATCTGACCAGGCAACGACCATACAGGAAATGTTTTTTGTTTTTGCTTTCCAGTATTGAGAAGAGGGAAGGAAAACCATTAGTGGTAGAACTGATGTTTTGTGAAAGATGAAAAAAATATCAACCGTTTATTTGAAAGCCAATAGCCCGAATCCTGCAGAGAAGCACTTGTGCTTGGATAATAAAAAGGGGGAGAAAAGTAGAACAAGGACTTTATGGAGAATAAGAAGTAGTTCATCACGGAACTAAAAGTAGATATATAAATGAGTAAATGGATCAACAGTATAGCTGTGAGAGTATGATTATGTGGTTGACCAGGATGTTCAAGTTATGGAAAATGCAGGAAAAGTTCTGAAGGAACAGAGGAGAGGTATAACTGACTGTGTAAGGTGAAAAAAAACTTAGATTAAGGAAAGATTGATAGAGGACGTACAATGAGGGTTTCATCAAGAAAGAGGGACGGTGAATCAAGGTTGTTTTTTTTTTTTTTTTTTTTGCAACAGTTGGATAAAATGTTTGAATACAAATGCTACATTGAAAACCAACCCATTGCAACAAGATGACTGTAAACTTCATTCAGTGTTACTTCAAGTATAGAGTATTTATATGTAATAATGGAACAATTCAATGCGAACTTAACAGGGGTATCACTTTACCCTGGTAACATATTAGTCGTGAATACGAGGCAAAATATAAAAATAATAGTGAAAATATGGCATGGTTATACTTAGTGGTACAATTCAACACAGTGGAGGATGAAGAATATGAAAATGACTTGATCTATAAAGACGGTTTAAATTAATAAACTGATTTAAAAGCATCTACCAAAGGTTCTAGCATCTCGCAAATAATCCACTACATTAGAAAGCCTACACAAGTGCGCAAAAAAGGGCGATTTCAAGAAACTTGACAACCCTTGCCGCTAAGATCAGTTTGACAAAAAAATTTCATCCAGTAAAGAATTAAAGGGCTTCCCAAACAGACTCCAAAATATTCAGTACATTAGCTTCAAAATATACGCATAGATTTCTTAAATACCTCATCAAACTCTAAAATATAAATATCCCTATAAAACAGCAAAGAGTCAGATGGGAGAAGATAAACAGGGGCTACCAAATGTTATGCAAACCCACAATATTCATGCAAGTATCTTTCCAAAGGTACCTACCAAGTTATGATATACTGAAAAACTTCCTCCTAACTACAGAACATTCCAGAATCTCAAAAATACTAGGACAATATAGAGAGGAACGATCCTAAGAATAATTTCAATTAACTTGAGATGTTATCCTCGTCTAACTACTAATATGAGGATAATGAACTAAATAACCAGATAAGATTTGAAAAGATTGTAACGGAAACACATTTCAGTTTTGCTAGAGTAAATTATAATTACCTGAAACAGTCGTACTTACCACAGCACATGAATCAAAAGAGTTGTGAGTCAGGTCTGTTATATATGCGAGTTTGATTAGCTCTAATATAGTTAAATTCATTTTTTTATGGTTTAAAACTAATAATAAAAACAAGAAATGTTTACTTAGCATTCCAACAGCTTGATATGAGTAGGATTACCAAGAGGACACCGTCAGTCATCCGATACATTTAAATAGGATATTGCTACACCATGCTAGTTATATTTTGCAATTCACCCACATCCTTTTCATGTTATGGTAATGGCTGTCATGTACACACCTGAGCTATTACTTATGCACGAATTAAAAAAATTATAATAACGTGAGTTCATCACAGTTTTCTAAATATAGGACAACGATATGTATGTATTTGTTTTAAAGCATATAAAAAAATTTAGGAACAGGTGTCCATGACTTATTCTACTTCTCTCTCTCTCTCTCTCTCTCTCTCTCTCTCTCTCTCTCTCTCTCTCTCTCTCTCTCTCTCTCTCTCTCTCTCTCTCATTCCGATTGCATGCTAACTGACAATAGTATGATATATTTTTCTATAACAAATAAATCACACTTCCGCAAGGAATCAGTTGTCACCAAAGTCTAAAAAAAAAATATGTTTGTGGTAAAACAAACATCAGATTGGTGAAAAATGAAGTCATATGTAGATTACAACTTCAAATAAAGGATTTATTTCTTTGTATGAATAAACGTGCAAATAAAATATGGGACACTGACAATATACATGATATAGAAATCATTTCGTAGTTTGACTCAATATTTCTTCAATATTGTTACAAGGCAAAATTGAGGATAATTTTTCTATATACCTTTGGGAAAGATACTATTGGTAGACGGGAAAACTTGATAAATAATATATTTTGATAACAAAATTGGAAAATCCTATTCATTAATGGATTTCAGAGACTAAAACAACCCCTCCGGTCAACGTTCTTTTTTAGTTAGTGCAATATTACAGTAGTATTGTTCAGCATCTATTAGAACTTCTGTAAAAGGAACTATTAAGTTTAACGAACCTTTAGATAAATAAATATGTAAGTGGTTTTAGAGTACTTTTATGTAAAACAAAATTATTATATACCTCTTATTATTATTGTGTTACCTTTACACGTACAATTAAAATGAGTCGTATAACATACAGTAACTTGGCTACAATAAAGCCATTCTTTTGTACTAGACATGGCCATGACCTCGTGACAAATCTAAAAATACTTATTTAGTTTGTTCGGTACTCAGGGGGGGGGGGACTAAGATTAACAGCCAAATAAACAATAAACCGTTTCAAAAAAAGCAGATTCAAACCATATGTGAAAACCAACAACTAAAAATCTCGAATTTAAAAGTAGCTCATAATCAGACATCGTGCTTTTTCTAAAAGCCAAAACGGCAATGTCTTTCATATTTCCCTTCTAATAGAGAGCAATGTATCATTTGGGAAGGAGAAAATAAAAATGCGTTTATCACTCTCCAATAAACATCCCGTCCCTATTGTCCTCTCGTTTCAATCTCATACGCAATGCAGTTCACTTTGACAAAATCCTATCAGATACGCAATCAAACATTATTCCATATAATAGCATTCCATTCAATAACTGCTTAATATAAAGGTATAATAAGAATCAAAACATTTGGCGAAAAGGAAAACCAAAACCTGAGGCTTTCGATCAGCAGGGGAAAACTGCTGTGAGGGAATGTAAAGAAAAGGGAAACAGGGAGGATTGAAATCTTTAATGCAATTGACTGACATAAGGGGAAAGGACAGAGAGAGAGAGAGAGAGAGAGAGAGAGAGAGAGAGAGAGAGAGAGAGAGAGAGAGAGAGAGAGAGAGAGAGAGAGAGAGAGATTAAAATGAAGATAAAATTTAGTACCCTTAATACTTATTGCAGACAAGAGAGTGAATTATTAAATTTTGACATGAGAATTCGGTAAAGTAATAATTGACAAGATTGTCAAACTGAACATATACGAAGCTTCTGTAATCTCGCTATTAGTGTGCGAAAAATAATCTATCAGTAAAATATTCAATTTTTGACAAGAAGGATTTCTATAGCCCTATATATAAAGATGTATGCCTGATGAGTACTTTTCAAATATGACAAAAATACGACATTAGTCTTCCTAATAATGATTATGAGGCCTTGCTTCTTGGCTTTAGTTACAACTTTACTTCTTACTAACTAGAGTTTCTATTCATAAAGCAACGACAAAAATAAATTGCCATCTAAAATACTGGTCTTGAAGCCCCATTATGACATTGGTCGAATCCCAATAAAATAATAGCTCCTTCATAAGTATAACATAAAAGACAGTATCCAGAGGAACACCGTCCTGACATACCTTCTCTGACACGGTATTTCCAAATTTGACATGCGAACATACCAAAGAAAAGGCTTTGTTAATAAAAAGTAAATTTCCCATATATTCCAACGATGTCATATGTCTCTAAACTCAAAGAAAGGTACGTCTCTACTTGGATTCAATTTTTCTTTTTAAATCCATTGGAGAGGAGACAAAATACTGAAGTTCTAATACTTAGGATTTTCCAATAATTTTTATGAACAAGTCATACATAATCTTTTTTTATTTTTCGTATCTCCAATGTCCTTTTTTCCCTGTAGGCCTATTTGAATTTCTTTAACTCATGTATGTGTTTGTGGTGTTTTAAAACATTTATCTCTTTATTATGCTTTGAATATTCTGATCTGTATATATTTGTGGTATTTTAGTACAGCCTCCTTATGTTTTTTTTTTCTTTACATTACTTGTATATCTACTTATGTTTGCAGTGCTTTAGTATAGTCAATCTAATATGTTTTGTATTTGTAACTGGTAAGATTTAATTGTAACGTAAATGTATACTATTAACCCTTTTGATATATTATAACACTAAGATTGAATTCTGTTTCGGTTAAAATTTCCTCTAATGACTGAAAAGTTACAAGTAAGTTTTTTGCTCAGATAAAAAAACAAAAACAAAAAAAACTATTAAGTGGAAGTAAGGATAGTGTTTAATACTTATATTTGAAGTCAGAATTTCTTAACATTTCTATACCGATAATGGGAACTAAACACTGCAAAGGAATAGCGTGTCTACCCGTAAGCCGGGCTTAATTTTTGGTGCAAATTTGAAACGCTGGAGAGCAGTTTTTGAAAAAGTCGACATGAGTAAGTATACCTCAGAAAAGCATAAAATCAAGAAACTAACAGAGTTTATCATATCTTCATTATTTCTATAAGTCTGGAAAGGGATTAAGGAATTCACGAGCCATTGGTCTACTTTCAGGAGATAGAATTGATGCAAAGAAAGTAGCATCCTCTGCATATGCAACACGCATTTTTTGAAAAAAAGAATTTATATATATACATAGTGCATTTAGTATGAAAAGAGTTGGCCCGTGACCAGTACACGGAGGAACACCAGATATTACATTCCTATTGCACCCATCAACAACTATTCTTTGGAAGTAATTACATAAAATTTCAACAATGATGCAGAAAGCAGACCCACCTAATTCCATCTATAATATTTGAAAGTCACTGTAAAGGAGATATGGTTGGCCTGGATTGTATGTCTCTGAATTGAATGTTACAACAAAATTTAACTATATATCTTTTATGATTAAAGGGACCACAAAATCAAGAACCATCCTTTGAATTTCATGACCACAATCAAGGAATTTCTGTACAGCATTGGAAATTGTAGAAGGGCACCACATGGTCAAAGACCTTTACAAAAGCCAAATTGGAAACTAGGAATAGATGATTATCTTCAGTATACCTAATCAGATGTTTTTCCAAAAAACGTTGAAAAAATAATATGGGAGGTATGGAAATGGGCAGTAATCAGTAAGGTAACATGAATACATTTACCTAATGGAGTAATTTTACAAATTCTTCGACACGTGCTAAATGAACTTCTTGCTAACTTGCAAAATTTTTCAGAAAACCAAGGAACTAAAAAATCAGCTACCTTTATAAAAAAAAAAAAAAAAAAAAAAAAAAAAAAAAAAAAAAAAAAAACAAGGAAAAATATCATTTGAGTCTACGCCTACATAAGAATCAGCGTCCAGTAAGTCTTTAATTTCATAGGACAGAAAAGCTAAACTAACTACTTTAGCTTCAGGATCACTAGAATGGGGATAATCCAGTTTCCCATTACTCAGCAGAATGTCAAACCCATCCACCAAAAAGGTTTGCCTTTTTCTTTGGATAGTGAGTGACAATGCAATCTGGAGGAACTGTTATGTTTACATCAAAGAGGAAAGCTTTAAGGATAACCCACCATTATGTTCCCAAGTGGTACTAAAATGCTTTCTTTAATGGTGAAATTTTATTCCTTTTATTTGAAGCGTAAACTGTCGAAAACAGTCCTTAACCAAATATAGTTATTCCAAGTCAAATCTGATACATTAATTTTCCAGTTGATAAGCCCCTCTTTCTTCAAATCATAATTGAGCCAGGGTTTTCCTTGGTTTGGATAGCCTTTTAGGAAGAAAATAAGCAGTTCGTAACATTTATATAGTTTGACGGCTCTTTTTCCATCCCTTCTCTATCAATGCCTACATATTTCGCAAATCATTATTTCTTCTAATAGGAGTTTTTCCAGCTCTTCAGCATGGGCAACATCATTTATCGAAATTCTGTTCGTTTATTTGACCAAAAATATTTTTTATACTAATTTTTTTTCATAAATAAATAAATGTAGATCTCTTCATATAATTACTTCCATTATAATATGATATGAACTTAATATTACTTATATATCAGTAGACAGTGGACGCTACATAAGACCTTTTCTCGAAAATGTCTATATTCTAAACTATTGTGTCCAACAATTCTTACTTCCAACGGAGGCAATTTATCGCGATCACAAAATAGGTTTTCCGAGGAGCCCAAATGGTTTTAATTATAAATGGTCACTGAAAGGGAGTCCATTACCGTTCGTTTACCTCCAAAAGGTTTGGAGTGCTCTGTTGTCAGGTGATTGATTGCCTCAATTTCCCTGAACACCTTCCCCTTACATATGAGAAATTAAGCAAGTAGACAAGTAAATATTAATAAAAAGTCCATAAAATGGTCTGTTGATTCTTCTTTTCCCTTACAATTCCAAATGCTGATTAAGACTGACAGGAAAATATAAGCATGTATGTATGCAAACAAGTATGAATATATCCATGTGTGTACCTCAGGGGGAGTGCCACTTGAGGTTGTTAGTCGCATGTCCTTCTTTACATTATATATATATATATATATATATATATATATATATATATATATATATATAATCATATATTAATTATATATATAATCATATATTAACACTTCCAGTTCATCATATACTCTCAGCGCCCTGTTGTTAACCCACGCACTTATTCTTGACCTCATCTACATAAAAAGTAATATATATATATATATATATATATATATATATATATATATATATATATATATACACACACATATATATATATATATATATATATATATATATATATATATTAATTACTTTTTATGTAGAGAAGGTCAAGAATAAGTGCGTGGGTTAACAACAGGGCGCTGAGAGTATACGATGAACTGGAAGAGTTAATATATGATTATATATACATATACACACACACATATATATATATATATATATATATATATATATATATATATATATATGTGTGTGTGTGTGTGTGCGTAAAAATCACAGGAAAACGTGATGCTCAGATGCAGAAGAACCACAGAGAAAATGAAAATACGAAACACACGATTAAGTCCTGACTAGTTTCGTGATACTTCTTCAGAGGACTGATGAAGAAGTCCTCTGAAGAAGTATCAAGAAACTAGTCAGGACTTAATCGTATATTTCGTATTTTCATTTTCCCTGTGGTTCTTCTGCATACATATACATATATATATATATATATATATATATATATATATATATGTATATATATGTGCATATATATATATATATATATATATATATATATATATATATATATAGAGAGAGAGAGAGAGAGAGAGAGACTGCAGGTGTGTGCACATATCTCTAATTTTACGTGAGAGTCGATTCAATTAATATTCCTGTTTAATATATAAGGAATAAACTGAATATGTTATTTTAGGTTGGACAGGGCACCAGGCAACCGTTGAGATACTACCACTAGAGAGTTATGGGGTCCTTTGACTGGCCACACAGTACTATATGGGATCCTTCTCTCTGGTTACGGTTCACTTTTCCTTTGCCTACACATACACCGAATAGTAGGGCCTGTTCTTTACAGATTCTCCTCTGTCCTCTTACACCTGACAACATTGAGATTACCCAAAAATTCTTCTTCACACAATGGGTTAACTACTGCACTGTACTTGTTCAGTGGCTACTTTCTTCTTGGTAAGGCTAGAAGAGACTCTTTAGCTATGGTATGCAGCTCTTTTAGGAGAAGGGCACTCCAAAACTAAACTATTGTACTCTAGTTTTGGGTAGTGCCATAGCCTCTGTACCATGGTCTTCCACTGTCTCTAGGGTTAGAGTTCTCTTGCTTAAGGATACACTCGGGCTCACTATTCTATCTAATTTCTCTTACTCACGTTTTGTGAAGTTTTCATGGTTTATATAGGAAATGTCTATTTTAATGTTGATACTGTTCTTAAATGATTTTTTTCATTTTTAACTTTCCTCATTAGGTTATTTTCCCTGTTGGGGCGCCTGGTCTTATATCATTCTTCTTTTCCAACAAGGATTGTAGCCTAGCAAGTAATAATAATAATAATAATAATAATAATAATAATAATAATAATAATAATAATAACTAGTAATGTATGTAACTGATTAATGCTTCTTGCTTGGAGACTTAGGTAATGTACCAATATCGTTTATCCATAATTTGTAAACTAAATAACTCGCTTCGAATATATATATATATATATATATATATATATATATAGAGAGAGAGAGAGAGAGAGAGAGAGAGAGAGAGAGAGAGAGAGAGAGATATATATATATATATATATATATATATATATATATATATATATATATACACACACACATATATATATATATATATATATATATATATGATTGTGTATGATTGTAGTTAGATTTTGTTTTAAAATGTAAAACTCCTTCATTTCGTTAAAGATGACATCAGAATTAATCATCCGGTTTTCATGCATTTTTAACATGAGGTTGCTAGTCAAAGCCTGACCTATGTTTTTGCTCATGTGGCATCCGCATTTGTTTGTGTTTGCCCAGCTGTGCCCTTCATTAAGCACAAATCACAATATTGTAAGCAATATATATATATATATATATATATATATATATATATATATATATATATATATACACACACACATATACTCGTAAATATATATATATATATATATATATATATATATATGTATATATATAAATATATATATATACACATATACTCGTAAATATATATATATATATATATATATATATATATATATATATATAAATATATATATATATACATATATATACATATATATATATATATATATATATACACAGATATATTAGTAATAAAATCAATTTTCAAATGATTGTGGTATCAATAGAATACAAGGTGGTCCAAAAGTAGGTGGACAGTATGCGGAATAGCTTTATGTATCGGTCAAATCATTACATGTTTGTTCATTATAAAAATTTTATTAGTGTTATATTATTGATAATTTCAAAGAGCCTCTTCGAAACTGAGCATTTCACGAGCTTCTATCATTTGATTCCTGAAACCTATCGAGCTGAAATTTTATCGTCTACAGCTAATTCATGGCTTATTGGAGGATGATCCAGACAGGCGGCAGTGAGATGAAGTTGAACGAAATTGAAGAAAACCCAGTTATTCTAGTTAACATTATGCAGAGTGATGAAGCTTCTTTCAAATTAGCCGGTCATATTAACAGACAATAGCGTATACTGGCATAGTGAGAACTGGTACTTAACATTACAGCAACAAATAAATCACCCTGATGTCGATGTTTTGGGTGGTATTCCAAGTTCAGGAGTTTTAGGACTAATATTTTTTTCAGGAAAAGATATCACAGGAGATATGTATTTTGAAATTCTAATAAATGAAGTTGTTCCCCAGTTACAGCAATAGCCTAATACACAAGTCCTTTATATCCAACAAGATGGGGCACCTCCACATTATTCAAGAGCAGTCCATGAGTGCTTTGATCAAACATTTCCCGAAGATTGGATTGGCGGAAGAGGTCCACCAGACTTGACCCCAATGGATTTCTTCTTTTTGGGAGTACTCGAAGACAAAGTTTATAGGCGAAAACAAAGAAGTGTTGATGATTTGAAAAATTACATAAGAGATGCATTTTAAGAAATTAATACCCAAAGAGACTTGTACAAAAAAACTGTCGAAGTGTTAAAGACAGAGTTCAAAGCTTTGTAAATTGTGATGGAAAACAGTTGATAAAATTTAAGGGCTTTTGTATTTTGGTTCATAATAAAAATTTAAGGTCTTTTTATCATTCTTCATAATAGAATTATTTGTTAATGCAATAATTGTGTTAGTAAATATAAGTGTATAAATATGGAATCGCAAAATAAATGTAATAATTACTGTTCACCTACTTTTGGATCATCCTGTATATTCTGATTTTACAATATGTTCTATTAAACCAGAAAATTTCATGTAGTCAGTATGACTAAAGCAAGTTTTGTTGGAAATAAAAAAAAAACACACACAAACAGCAACAGTAAAGATGATAATAAAAATTATAATTAAAAACCTAAAAACATTAACAGAATATATTCTGGTGACTCAAGAATATTTCTGTTCTTACAAAGATAATAAAAGAATATTAAAATTATGAAGATATAACTTGACTCTCCCCAACACACAATGAATCATAATATATCTTAATGAAAAACATCTAATGATGAAAAGCACAATTACAAAGAGTTTTGTAAATGTGTGTGTGTGTAGATTTAATCCTCTTAGTGTGAAGCTCATATCAAACAGGTAACCAACATGTGCTTGTTAAAAAGGTTATTTTTAAGAGTGGTAATATCAGCCTAAAACAATGTAATTCCTGTTGAAGAAAATGAGGGAAAATGCTTGAGATTCAGCATTAAAAAATTGTTTTTGATGAATGATATTTGATTTAAATAAACTATTTCTTTTTATTATATTGCATTTCTGTTTTATTGCACAGTAAGGGACCATTTAATGAACTTATTTTTCTGCTGCAACAATAATGAAAAACTGAGGGCAAAATTGAAAAATAACCTCTCATATTTTCAGTACAGTTTCAGAACAAGTTTAATTCATAAACGTCATACTAATAAGATTTCATGATCATATAAATATTTAGTGAGAGATCAATTATGACATTGTATGTAATCTTCACGTTAGAACAGGACATTTCTGTTTTGTATTATAATAGTGTATGAGAAGAAACCCTTTTTCTTTCATCTATTCTTTTAGTTGAAAAGGGTTATTTAGCTTGCACATTTTGGGTAAACAATAAAAGGTAACTAATTCTCCAGCAAAAATCATGAGTTGGTCACAAACCTTATGCCATATCTTATTCCTAATGTTACTAAATAATATATTCGGTTTATATCCCAATGATTAAACAGAAAGATATATTGATATAGATTGTTAGTTAGAATTAAGGAGGTATGTGCACATGCACACGGACACAAACACGCATATATATATATATATATATATATATATTTATATACAAGTGCATATATATACAAACATCTATATACATACATATATATATATATATATATATATATATATATATATATATGTGTGTGTGTGCGCGTGCGTGTGTGTATATACAGCAACCCCTTATTTATATATCTATTCAACTGTATATATGTTCATCATTATCCATCACCATCACCATCATTATAATCATTATGAAAGCTTTGTTATTTTTACTTGTACTTGTAAAACTTCTATATTCGTTTTTCTCTCCTCGGATATTCACCCAAATGTTCTACTGCACAATTTGTGAAGTATTTCAACCAAAAGAAAGTAGCCAAAATTCAATGCCAAAACCACGAACACAAGTCGCAAATGTTTATCTATATATATCAAGATTTTTCTCAATTATTAAAAATTGTTATCATTCAAAATTAGTCGTTTTTCTTCTTTTAAATCTCCTACATTTCGCGATTTCAAAAGCGAGCTTATACATAATATTGTTTTTAAAAACCTGAAACAGCAAAGTTAAACGTAATTATTATTTATTCAGTAACTAAAATTTGTTATATTGCTTTAATATTCTTACATCAACGCAATTCATGTATAAATGTAATTAGCAAATATTTTGATCGAGTTGCTTAACGAGGTTCAATTTGATATTGGAATTTCAATCCAAGCGGAAAAATTGTTCATATGACAGAAACTAATCGATAGTGAAAACGTGCGGTAAGGTTTTTATTGTTATAATAAAATCAATTTTATAATGTGCGTAAAGGATCATAAGATATAAAATAATTTCATTTCATATCTAGTGAAACATATACGTTAAATTAAATAAATACTTATATTATATTACCGTATATGCTCATCACAATTAAGAACGCATTTTATCATTTTATGAAGTCAAGGAAACTTGCATTTATTATTTTCCTTCGTAAACATTACCAAATCAATCAGTCTTACACCATATGGCCGGGATGTAATAAAATGAAAGGATATGACAACTGCATATGTCAACTATGCAGCCAGTGAAATATATTCTTTAGGACATATAGCTGGACTTAACTAAAAGTGTATATATTACCACCATGGACAATCAAAATATACTATTTTCCTTTATAATGTGATAGTTAGGACGATCCTTTTGACTAGATTTGTTTAATAAAAAACCATATGGAGAGAAATCCCTAAATGTTTCTAACATCAAGAACTCCAAAAGAACAGATCTCCAGTTTATAATTACTTTTACTGAAATAAGGAATATAAATATCCATATACAGTATTACTATAATCCTTGAAGCCGCCTTTTTAAATTGCATATAGAGGGTATGCTATTTATTAAGAGTGGAATAAAAATAATATACCTAATCAAACACATCCTATATGAAAATGTGCTGCCTCCGATGCCTTAGATGACCGCGGAGGTAGCAGCAGTAGGGGATTCAGCATTATGAAGCTTCATCTGTGGTGGATAATGTGGGAGGGTGGGCTGTGGCACCCTAGCAGTACCAGCTGAACTCGGTTGAGTCCCTTGTTAGGCTGGAGGAACGTAGAGAGTAGAGGTCCCCTTTTTTTTTTTTTTTTCATTTGTTGATGTCGGCTACCCCCCAAAATTGGGGGATGTGCCTTGGTATATGTATGATGTGATACAGTGTCAAGTAGACATATATTGGTGAAGTTTGTAAAATAGATCTGACAAAATTTAGTTTTAACATTGTTCAATATTTCATACTCTCGAAATTGTAACTGAATATCTAATTCATTTCAGTTTTATATCGCTATAGCCATAAGAAAATACATTTATTCAGCTACACTTGTTTCATGCTATGTATTAAATATTCAACAACACTCTTTCTTCTTTATTATTTCCTTTGGTACTTCACTTTGTTATCTACGTTTCATTCATTTGTGTGGATACACCAGCCGTATTTACAGATGATTTAACTACCGCCACGATACAGTAACTCGTTAGGAACTTGAATTTACCCATTAAGTATTCTTGTTGCTTGGAATATGAATTTGGTTTTGCAACAACAACAACAACAATAATAATAATAATAATAATATTCAATATTTTAAGTAATTACCAAAACCTCCTACACAACGAAATTACCCCCTCAAAAGCAATTAACTCCCAAGGACAATTACCACCAGGGATAACTACCTCCTAGGAGAATTACCCGTCAGGGAAAATTACCTCCCATCTCCAATATAGTCATACCACTGAGATAACATTAATCAGATTAATATCGGTTTTTATTCCGGCTACAACTAGATAATGAAAGAAACTCCCTAATCGTGATGTTGAGTCTTAGGAACTTCAGGAAATTAAAAAAAAAATAAAAATAAAATATATATATATATATATATATATATGTGTGTGTGTGTGTGTGTGTGTGTGTGTGTGTGTGTTTGTGTGTGTGTATGTGTTTGCGTGGACCGAGAAGGTCGTTCAACGTAGTGAGGACATATATTATTTAAAAAAAAATGAGAAAACGATAAAAAACATTGATTGGAAAAAAATTTCCAGATACTGTATAAAGACTTTATTAAGAAAAACATATGGGTAAAAAGGAGATTGAAGTGTAATCTAACTTTACTGAAAACGTCTATATCACTTAGACGCCCAGCAAAGGTATCTACATCAACATCGACCATGCATTTCCTCCACTGATTTATGTATTTAGAGCTATTCACCAACATGTGTTCAACTGACAGAAATACGTCGCAATAAGCGAGATTCAGTGCTCCACTTCCCTTTAAGATAAACGTATTAATCAAATACGTAATTCAGTTAAAATGATCTCGATCCTAGCATTAATTGAGCAGGAGCAAGGTTCAATCGGACTTCTGATTTACTTATCCTGCACATCCAATGTTTAGAAAGAATATTAATTTATACTATTTAATGCACTCAAATATCCCCTTGATACCTTGGCACACGAGAATTATACATACGTTAATATAGTTTCTGTATTAAACCCCAAAAGCGTAGATTCGAATCCTAACCAGAGCATATGCTCTTACTACATTATTACTCACTTTGGGCGCGAGTTATCGCCAAGTTAAAGTGAATTAGATATTCAGTTACATTTTCGAACAATGTTAAAACTAAATTTTGTCAGATCTATTTTACAAACTTCACCAATATATGTCTACTTGACACTGTATCACATGAAACATGAATAATAGTTTATGCCATGTAGGATATTTTAGGTATACCTATGAATACGAATGCAAATGTTAGTTTCCCCTTTCAGAAACCTACTGAGTACACAGTACACGTGTAATTTAAATATCAAAATGTCTTCAGAAAAAAATAACGTCAACGTTCCCCTCTTTGAGCACTGTTGTCTAAAAGTTCAAATTACTCTCTTATAGTTATCTGAACAAGCAATATCAGTATCTAAGAATGCTCACCATGAAATCTGTTTTTTCTTTCTTTTATACATAATAGAAATATTTAAACCCGGTATTAAATACCTAAGAATGATCTCTAATTTCTTTTCCTTTGCCATTTTCTCGTGTCAGTCATAGTTTATTTATGAACTACTTCAACAGTTTATAAAATTAATATCACTGCCAAAGCAAACTAGGATTAAGTAAACTCGAACGGGAATAGAATCATGGCATTAATTGAAAATGCAATAAAATTATAATTTTGAAAGAGATAGTGAAGACACCGAGTACATAACATCTGACAGTTAGATATAAATATATCAAAAGCTCTTATTTCTGCTGTTAAAGAATGCATATCACTTCTCCCAAACTTTGTTTGATACAATAATAAATTCAGAGTTACATCAAACAATCTGACGAGACGTACTGTATTCTTCAAAATTCTCCAAAAGCGATTGTCCATTTATACTTCCCCTCGGCATGTTTTACGTTTGATTGATTCGTGTATTCAAAAGCAGTTGAAAAATCTGATCGAATAAAAATTTCCTAATTCTGTTTTTAGTCAATGAATTCCCAAAATTGAGTAAGATAATCATTTATGCCTCGTGCTTTCGTATTTGTTTGTTTCTTTCATTTTTATGGTAATGTGTTTGTTTATCTTAAAACCGACCTTTTCAGATGGAGTCAAAGAGAAACATTTATATCAAGGGATCGACTATACTGTACATTTCAGTTTCCTTTGTCATTCTAACAAAGTTTTGAATATAGAGGAAATTATATTTTTTATATGATTCATTATTTTTCATCCTCATTCTTGTCTGGAAATTATCATCTAGTATCTTTAAGAGATGTTTGTTTAATAAATGTCATGATCAAATAAAAAAAGTACTTTACACTAGAGTAGCTTCTTTAATCATTATTTTTCTTTAATCTTTTTTGGTTAATAACAACTTGAACTTGATTGACCAGACAGGCCATGACAATTTTTTATATAAAAACGAGAAAAGTGAGAAATGATTTTCTCAGGTAACTTAAAAATTTTAGGAGCAAAAAAGGAAATAACTTTCTTAAATATACTAAGAATTTTAGGAGCAGAAGTACCGACATGACCTGCACAGACCTTAAGCGAATAACCCTCCTCACGACCAGACGAGAATTTCAAACCAATCACAAGCCATTAATTTTAAATGCGCGCTTTGAGAGTGCACACGAAGTATCATTTGGGTTATTCACGTCATTTCGGGTGCCAAATCCGACCCACTTACCAGAGACCTCAGAATTCCTCCGTCATTATGCACAAGATATTCGAATATTTAAGAGTAGTGCAACTTCAAGTTCACTCTTGGGAGAAAACCAGCATAAAAAGCTGAATCAGTGTTTAAAAAGATCACTCAAAAAGTCTAATGTCGGATGGAATATTAAAGGCAGCAAAATAAAAATAAGTGTAAAGAAAAATCTGTCACTTATCACTTTATTGAAAAGTGTTTGCGTGTGTCTAATTGGCGTTGTTTTATATAGAACAACATTTTGAAAATTCTTTCTAATTTAATTTGAAAGCGGCATTTATGAAAAAGTCCGAGTTTGTGATCAAAGAACAAAATTTTTGAAACACTCGCACACACAAACAGAAGTTTAACGAATGATTTCAGCTGGTGAGCCTTCTAAAACTTTGTCTACGAAAGTTAAGGTAGACCTTTAGCAAAATGAAGCCAAAACCAATCGCCACTGCTTTGAATATTTACCGGTAAGAAACAATACATGTTGGATTTGACAAATTTCATGTAGCTATTGTTCTAAAATCATTCGTAATAGTATTGCCATATATTAGCTCTTTCTGCTTTTGATAATCAACGCAAAAAGTAACATAACTGTCAATATCTAAAAACATAATTTGTTAATAAAAGAACTTTAGGATGAGAAATATATAAATGGTGTTCTTCTAATGCCCTTGGATTATAGTTTACCTTGCAATATTATGTAACAGCTCAATGCCCAAAAAATCAGCCCATAGACAAGTTTCCTTAATTGTTGCAGATAAGTGTATTTTTCTAGAGCAAAATTTCTTCCAGGTTATTGTACAATCTCTCTTGCATCATTTGACACAAGTTCACAAAATGTGGTGGCAGTCGCTGGTAATCGAGTCCAACACAGCTAAATAATCACTTTATCATTTGCAGTTGGTTAGAGAAATCAATCATAAAAAGTTTACATTTTTTACGCATTATTATCTTCGTAGGCTTACTTACATGATTACACTGATAGGTAGCCTGGGAATATGCACTTCTATATTTGCTTTGGTTAGCCGAATTAACTAGACCATTTGTTTTTCTGGCAGGATAAACTGTTAATCTTATATACCATTATGAAAAACCTTTTAATATGAAGATTAATCGTTCAGAATAATGTTATATTGAAAAAATAACTGATGTAGGAACATACTTCTACAAAAGTGGTGAATACCTCAGCCATACAAAAAATCAGTGCACAGGTCAAGAAATCATTACCAAAGTGCACATCTTGGAAGGATACTGGTGCTGAGTTAACTAATAATTGATATCCAGATAAAATGTTAGTAATGAATATCAGACATCATGTTTGATGAGGAAATAAAAAAGAAATCCATAAACACTTACCAGCCAACACCGATGGACCCTAATGAAAAGAACCTAATCGTTTAGCATCTCACTCTCTTTGGATTGTCTTATAATGATGAAGAATGGAATTGTTACTCGAAAAGACCCCGTGCCAGGAAGAACATCTCAGAGTCTACAGCAAACCCAGCCTAGTTATAAAGATCAGTTCTTCCCTTGGACCACCAAAGGACACGTGTAAAAGTAGTCTACAAATTCGTTATGGTGAGCGGATATGAGCAAATCTCACAGAATATTATGACACTAGACACACTATCACAACACTCCGATGACGTGTGATGGCCCAAGGAGGAAATAAGGATGTCATACTTCAACAGTTTGCTAAAAATTCATGTTTCATATTAAAGTTTTCTAAACAATCACGTTTCATATTTAATTTTGCTAAACATTCATGTTTCACATTGAAGTTGGCTAAACATTCATGTTTCATATTGAACTTTGCTAAACATTCATGTTTCATGACAAAGTTTGCTAAACATTTACGCATTACATGGATATCCATGACAGAAAACCCTCACTGAAAAAAATAATTGATGAAACCGAGATCATTCTCAGGGAAAACAACTGCAGCTGACTTATCATAGCTCAAGTTATGACCAGCAACATCCAAAATCCATCCTTGAACACTCATCAGAAGCCAAATTACATTCTCCTACCAGACAGAAGACAACTCCACACAAGCATGGGGAGTGATTAGATGTTCCTAGATGTCTGAAATCTTGGCTTCACCCACATATTCAAGTGGTCTTGACTGTCTGACCTGCATAATAGATCGTATGTGTGAGAATTCTTTAGGTAATGCACATCTGCCTGCATGTTGTATTTTGTGTATGTGGATATGTATAGGCATAATCCCAGTAAAATTACTCTTTATAATCGCCAAGACCATAAAAAAGTTGAAAAATTTTCCTTTCGTTTTCTTGTAGTCTTTAAAATATTAGTTAAGATCAATTGATAGTAATTGTAGCTGAATCCTTAAACAGGGTATACAAAGGGGGATTTTAAATATGACATTCATCAATAATCTATTGATAAAGCCACTTTTTTTTGAGAAACACAGCTATAGTGATGAAATTAATTAAATCAGAAATTCGCCTTTTTTACCACATGCCCACTCTGGAGAATTTGATGAAACTGCGATTACAAGAATTCCATCAGGAAACATGTTTGCGCCATTAAGGTAATTGCCTTCAATGCATCAGAGAAAAGTTGTCCGGAAAGAACACACAAATATTCTATAAATATATATATATATATATATATATATATATATATATATATAAATATATATATAGATAGATAGATAGATAGATATATATTTATATATATATATATATATATATATATATATATATATATATATATATATATATATTGCTTTCGTGTATTTCATATACTTTTTTCAGGGAACGTAATAAATGAAAGCGTTTGGAATCTGGTCTTTCATTCTCCATGTTTCCTGTCGATTTTTGCACTTGAATATTGGCCACATGATATCATATGACTAATAAGATATATATATATATATATATATATATATATATATATATATATATGTGTGTGTGTATGTATGTATATATATACACACACACACACACACACATATATATATATATATATATATATATATATATATATATATATATATATATATATATATATAACGTACACTAGATAGACTAAAGTAAAAATGCTCTAGAAGTTAGACCAGGTATTGGAGGGATATATGTTTGCAACGAAAAAAAAATCACTTTGATTATCTGCTATGATAATATGGCGTCCTAAAACTATTACTATCTTTCATCTTTTCACTACGAAATTTTCTTCACCGCCACTTTTTTTCGAAACCATTCGTTATCTTCAATAACTTCAATTACAGCTGCATCACTCGACCCTTTGTATCGTTCCCCTCATCGCAATCCCCCAAAACATCTCGATTCTTTACCACCATTTTTTTTTTTCATTGAAGGCTCACAATATTGGTTGTCAGATGCAAGTCGGTTGGCCCATTCACGATGGCAACCATCAAAAATATCCTAATCTGAGGCTGTCAAGAGGGAGAAGGTAGTGAAAGCGGGTACGTCTGAGGAAGGAGGAAAAATCCATGGAAATGTAACGAGAGGCTAAAACGAGAAGCCCTTGATCTTTCCATGGCATATAGTCAATGCTGAGTGGAATACGGGGGAGGAGGAAAGCTGTACGTGGAGGCCTAATTAACGTGGAAAAAAAGTGACATCTTTAATGACTTTTGAAATATATTACGTTATGAAATGAAATAGTTTGATTTAATCTAGCACATTTGCTGGTATTTAAAAGAATTATTTCAAAGAAACCATATACATTAAACCAAAGTGTCATTACATAGGTTTGATTTTATATTTTCATTATTAGACTTTCAGACTGTCTGGATTAATATACAGATATTCCTTTTTTATAATAATGACGAAAAGAGACTGTTCTTGTCGTTAATGACATAACTGCCCTTATTTAAGTAAATTAACAAAGGGTATACGTTGTCAATCAGAATATAATCATATCAATAATCAGTGCGCCCTCTTTTTAACAGACACAGCTTCTACTCTAAAATTTTTCTTTTACGTTCTAGTTCAACAACCAACGATCCCTCTCATTAAATAGTTGGCTCAGAGTTAAGCAAAATTTCTTGTCATGTGAATTGTGTGACTGAACTCTTTAGTAATACAATCATTATTGACATTAATTCGAATATAACTAAAAAATCATCTTTCAACTTTGGTTATTCATCCTTCATTTATTCTTAGTACCGTCTCCTAACTAACCCTCATAACCTTAGTCTTTCTTTATGTTTACTTTCAACTTTCTGCATCATCTCTTTATTATTACTCTTATTTATTTTCGTAAGATAAATAGGCTTTCAGAAAAGGAAAACAAAACCGAAAAGTAGACTACATACACTTTCAAACAACATTTTTTTTTTTAAATAATACATGTTAGCTAAAACATTATTGATTTTTAATCAATAATGTTTTAGCTAACATGTATTATTTAAAAAAAAAAAAATGTTGTTTGAAAGTGTATGTAGTCTACTTTTTTATTTTGTTTTCTTTTTCTGAAAGCCTATTAATCTTACGAAAATAAATTAGACTTCCCTTTACGTCACTAACAATTCTGTCCTCCACGAACCCTTTTGTATCATCATCAGTAGATTTCCGAAAATCAACATTCTAGTTTTCCTTGCATAAGCCTCAATACTCCTATTGTATCCACTATTTGCTTTCAATAAGTTCCAGATACTCCCACCGTCGCTATACTATTTTTTATATAACATACATCCTTGTCAGTCAATCTCTTGAACTCCTTATTCTCGTCTCAAGGACACGTTACCGTAAATTTTCTTTCCCATGGGTTTGCTTTATTTATTTGGTTGGCCAAGCTTCATAGAAGGGCCAAAAACAACTATTGGTTTTTAATATACTGCCTATTCATTTTTCTTTAGTTTTCGAAACCATTTCTACTGCCCTTCTCTATGTAAAGAACAAATCCAGTTCATATTGTTTCTGACATTTTTCTTAGTTTTCTTTAATAACTTCATATTCCCTTCTCTGCTCCCTTTCCTATAACTCTGTTATCCAAAGAGAGAAAATCAAGTAACGGATAACTTCACCTTTAAACTGTTGAATCAACGATGAACTCCCCAATGAAGAAAATGTTTTCAACTAAAACGGCTTCATATACAAAAAAATAAAACAAATCAGAAGAGCTTGGTTGCACCCCTACACACTGCTCCACTCACCATTCTCGCTCTTCAAGGTATGTGAGTAAGCAATTATCGGATGAACGTTGAATGAAATGAAAACTATTTTTTTTTTCTAAATCATCTATATTAGTGAATTTGTAATAATAGATTGGATACCTCGCTTGTTATGTATGTAACATTTATGCATTCATCTATAGACCTTCATATGTATATGAAAAAATTACTAATAATTGATGGTAGGGAGCTTCATTTGAACTTCTTTCATTCCCAATACGTCGCTTCATTCAGAACATCTCAATCGCCTTATTTTTTTCAGCAATGACGAGATGATATTGGATGTCAGTTGCAGGTCAACTGTTCCGCTGCCACCCTCCAGCATCATCAAACGCCATTATTAACTGAAGCTGTCTGGTAGATGAGTCAGGGGAAAAGGGATACAAAGTGAAACGAAGAGGGGATGCATCAAATAATATTGGAGGTAATAGGCATGAAATTTTTACATGCAGGCATCTGTTTACTTCGTTATATAGAGGATATAAATTGTAATGGTGTGTTATTGTTTATTATTACGAGTTATAAAAACAAAGACAGGGGAGCAGTTACAAGTGATTAATTCTGTAAAAATCTAAATAAAATTGTAAAATCTCCTACTAAAATTAGAGAGATTTACCAATAAAAACGGGAATATTGGAACCTTTGGGCTTATAGTATCTTGCTTTTCTAATTAGGGTTATAAATCAGCATGTAATTATATATATATATATATATATATATATATATATATATATATATATATATATATATATATATATATACAGGCTATATTCATTTGATGTTGTTATGGTAAGTATGGCATAAAGGTAGCTGTCATATCGATTGATTTCCTGTAAAAGAAGTATCTTGTTATTCAACTATATTAGGTTATAGTGAGGAAAAGAAGCAATGACAGAATCAGGGGTCTATCATTCGTAGTTATACCGTACGAAAATCCGTAGCAGAAAGAACTTGTACTTTATGAATAAGTAAATGTGTGTATCATTGCTTCTTTTCCTTACTATAACCTAATGTAGTTATATAACAAAATACTTCTTTTACAGGAAATCAATCAATATGATAGCTACCTTTATGCAAAACTTACCATAACAACATCAAATAAATATAGTCTGTACGAAGTTGTGAAGATTTCCTAAAATGAACGGTTCTATGAAGTAATACCTAGGTCTGAAGTTCCCACATCAAAAGGGAATGAATGAAGTGTATAGAAAGTTGAATGAATGTGTTCTTTTTATGTCTTTATTCAGTGTCAATGTAAAAAAAATTTTGTTCAGTGTTAGAAAGTTTGCACACAAGCATTAGCTTTTAATTGCGCCATAGAGAGAGAGAGAGAGAGAGAGAGAGAGAGAGAGAGAGAGAGAGAGAGAGAGAGAGACTCATATTTACTTTTTATTCGAGCTGAATTTCATTCACAATTAACCTTATTACATTTTTCTTTACTTATTTTGGGAATCCAAGACATTCGCTGTAAGGAGGTGAACGCTATTAATAGTTGCGAAGCGGTATTTAATCCCCCATATAACGATCTCTTCACAATCAATTTTGTTTCAAAATTGCTTATCATCGTTCAAATGTGACTTCCCCTATTTCACATTTACGGCCATTTTGATGGTTATTTTTTTCCTCGAGCGCCTTTACAACATATTCCATATTACTTTTTACGGGATCAAAATACTGAATAAGAAACTGTACTGACGCCTAGCCAACGTCCATTTATTAATTAAAAAAGGAGGCAAATATAATTTTCAGATTCTAAGTATAATCTAAAAGTAATGTTCAAACTAATTTAATTTCAAAATGTAACCACAAGCCCCTCCACAAAAAAGGCAAAAAAACAATTTATGCTATATCATATCTTGAGTTGTATGGCTTATCTTATAAGTAAAAGATTGAAACAACTCCTTTAGTTTACCGGTTCAGATCCTATTTGCTATTACTAAACTGATAAAAAAACTTCCAGGGATGTACCCTACGTTTTTACCTACCCAACGCTACCGAGGAATAATGTGATTATGAACAAAGAAAAATGGGCTTAGATGGAATACCAAAGGGCAGAGCTAAATAACCTCAGTAAGAATATTTGATTTTAAGCGCGTTTTTGGCTTGACATACATCAATTTAAATAAAACCAAAATTTTAGCAAGATATGACACTTTCAATTTCTGTAACTCAAAGTAAGGCCTAAAATATTTTCACCAACTGCTAAAAATCCAATTACCATTATTATTCTTAGCCCAGATATAACTCTAATTGTATAAAAGAAACCAGTGTGGGAAGGAAATATACAAATAAACAACATCTTATAAATATAAATAATAAAAAAAATATAATATATTAGGTTCAAGAACAACGTTACATAGATAAGTCATATATATTTTTGTCAACCTGTTCAACGAGTTAGTAATTCTCACGTTCAACGACAAGATTAGGATGATCATTCCACAATCTAGTCAAAGTTGCAATATCACTTATAGAATACTGCAAAGTACTGATCTTTTTGATGGAGAAAGCAAGACTGTTAGAATAAACTGTATACAACGTACATGATGGTACTATACATTCTACGAAGATCTAAATACAAAGAATGGTCAGAATAAGGAAAAAGTTTAAGCAACATGCAAAAAGAATTAGCCAGAGATTAATATCCTGCTCAGGTATAAGTAATTTAATAGACCACAAAATATTTTCCACCAAATTAAGCCGAGAGTGTTAGCAGCCGAAGACTACCGACAGTACCACAACCTTAAAAAAAATAAAATGTCAAAAGGAAAACTAAACATTTCACCAGAATACATTGATCGTGAAAAAATCTTCAAAAACATTCTAAATATAACCATTTTCTCATTATGAAAATTAATAAGAAACACATCAGGCTTGTTTCACAAGAGTATATTTGCAATCAAATTTTTATGCAGTTAAAGGTTTCAGGTCTACAATCAGGAGATGAAATCCTTGTAAAGAGAGTAGGATCATCTGCATATACAAACTTGTTTTCAAGGCTAAACCAATTACCATGCGTATATGATATGCGAGTTAATGGTTTACTTCCGTTAATAGATAATTCCCAATATTAACATGAATGATTTGTGCATTATTCCAATTCTATTCCCAATATCCCTCACGAAACTATAAACAATGAATGCATAAGGTCATGATAAACTTCAAACCCTTGCATGAAAAGAATATCAAATTAGTTCCATGTATTCTTGATATAGTCACTGACAATGAATCAAATAAAGCCTTGCATTATGTGAAAATTCTGATGCTGCAATGTATCACACGAAACATATATATCCGGTAATGCAAATCCTGATAACATTGCTATAAAATGAGAATGAAAAATTATAAATACTTTTAATAATAATTAACAATATAAAATATCGTTTCCCTGAGATAAAACTCCTATGATAAAAAGAGGAACAGATAAATATATATATTTAGGTACTTAGAAATATTGTTAGCTAACAAACCATCTATTTTAAATAATAAACAAACGCCAATTTCAAGAATATTAGATGACTGTCAGCAATATTTTCCCCATAGTTGGGATTATTCAGACTATTACTATTATTGGAGAGGGCTGACATTTCCTAGATGAATAATAATATTCAAATTCTGGTTATTACTATTTCAATGTAATATATATTTCCACAACTCTCATTATCAATGATTACCGAAGAAAAATTACTCTAAACTTATTGACATTAACGAATCGGTTTGAAATTCTTCTCCCTGTAGCATACAAACATGCCCACACTCACATATACATGCAAAACGCATTGTGCCATTAAAGGAACCAGATTTACTGCATTCATAACTAGGAATATTAAAGCAATAAATTCAACAGAGTTGTTGTCATTATTACAGAATCATGTTTACGCGCAATCATGCACGAACACATACATATATGAACATATATATATATATATATATATATATATATATATATATATATATATATATATAATCATACATATATACATATACATGCATATATGTATATATATATATGTGTGTATATACACATCTGTATATATATATACATATATATATATGTATATATATATATATTTATTTATAAACATTCATACACATACACACACACTATATATATATATATATATATATATATATATATATTATATATATACATATATATATATGTATATATATATATATATATATGTATATATATATATATATAAAACCCTAAATATACAAATGGGCCACAATGTCTAATGACCATTGCCAAAGATATTTCATTCCACTGGCTGTAAAAAGTGGAACACCTCCCTGCAAACAGTGTTCTTGAGTTAGCATATGCTTTACCGCTAAAATTGCCACATAACATTGCAAATGTATAGATTGAGAGGACTAGGTGATAGATCTATATTTTATTGTTATTGAAGTTCCTCTTTTCTCTGTTTTCACTAAGGTTGTTATGAGGAAGACGCTAATGATAACAATTAACGAATGCTTCTGCAGAGAGCCTGCTGTCATGCAGTGTCAAAAGTTAATTTTAAAGGGAAAATTAGACAATGGAATTTAAATCAAATTTAACTTTCGTTTATCGGTGATCAGCAGTGTTACTTTCTTATGCTTCCTTCACCATTCGGGCAGACATTAAAAAAAAAAAAAAAAAAACCCACAGCACTAGACATTATATAAGTCCTGTGCCTCATTCTTCACGAGAAAATAAGTCAAGTTAACGTTTACAAGTTATTTTGAATAACTATAAATTAACACTCCTTAAGTTTTGAGGTTCTGAAGATCTCATTACGTTTCGGACGTCTGATGGTAATTGTGGGCGATCTACCAAGAAAATGTCATGTAACATTATTCATTCGTCTGTTAATATAAAATAAAATTGTAAAAATTATATAGAAATGTCATATATTGGATATTTTCCTAATCGTGATTACAAAAATATTCACATTTCAACGGTTTGAAACACAAATCCTCACTCAACTGTTCGTAGCATAAGAGTATATAAAATACCCCGTAGCTCTCTTCTTTCACTGACGGTATCAATATAGCTTATTCCCTCAGGCTCCGACACTGTAACGCAAATTGCGAGCCATATTAACAAAACAGTATCGACTTGATTAAACTCTCATACCGTCAACGTTCCTACTATGAAAGGTTAGGAACAGCTTTAAATTAAAATCCTTTCACGTGTATATGTAAATTTCCGTCATACTATCATTTTAGCATATTCTAACCTACCGCTCATCGAGAACAATCCGGCGTTTTGCCTGACTTTGAAATTCAACCAAACAGTGTAAAGGAAAGAAACAAGATGATATCCAACTCTCCAGCATATACGACTGTGTCTACGACAGACACGATTGATTTATGAATAGTAAAGCCTCTTGCACACTACTGTAGTACGTTAATGGAGAACAAGTTCTTACTTTTAATAGTCAATTTAATTTGAATTATATATGAAAAGACGATATTTACTTTCTTAAGAACATTTCTGATATTTCTACCACAATGAAGTGAAATCAATCACAAAGTCGACGGTAAACATAGTCCCTGAAACACTGTTTTTTTTTTTTTTGTTTTTTTTTTTTTTAAGATAATATATAAATAAATACATAATATGTACATCTTTCAGTTTCAGCTCAGCTATCGATGTTAAAAGGAGAAGTTTCTTCATTGAAACTTATATACGTTTACCTGCAAAACCATGATGATACCATAACTAACTTAACATTTAAACTGTAAAAAAAAAAAAAAAAAAAATACTGAAATATAACGCTACTGGGGTTATAAGATCGAACTTCATCTATGATTTACTGTTTGGACGGATAGGAATGCTCAGAATTTCGGAAAACTTGAAAAAAAAAACTCTAAATATTGAATTACTCAGATTTACTAATATTACTATAATTTTTCTTCTTTCTAATATTTCTTTTCAAGGCCTTGGGCTGAGATTTAAAAGCAATACAGTTTCTCAAATAAATTTTAGTAAATAAATTACTATGCTAGTTTAGAATATTTTAAGTTCTATTAATTTCTCATTAATACAAACTCACTTGTAAAGGGTTTTTAGATAGACCCTTCATGACCATATATTCCCTTAACTGTTCTTACAATAATGATCATGAATTCTTCGGAATGAATTTTTCCTTCTGGGAAAAACGACCTTATTTATATGTTCTCGGAAAAGTTTAAAAATAAAAATTCTTCCAAATAATTGTATTTTCTATAATGAGGAAAGTGTGTTTTTAAAATCTGGGAGAAATCACACACACACACACACACACACACACACACACACATATATATATATATATATATACATATATATATATGTATATATATATATATATATATATATATATATATATATATGTGTGTGTACACACACACATATATATATATATATATATATATATATATATATATGTACACACACACACACATATATATATATATATATATATATATATATATATATATATACACACAAAGACACCATGAGTAGAGAATATCTATTTCCTGAAAGAGGAAATGATATTGTTTTTCATTTACTTGGGTAATTTTTGAACGACAAATGAGATAACTTTGATTGTTTTGATGATCCTTTAACAAAGACTGGATTGGTCAAACCTTGTTAAAAAGAAGCAAGGAGAAAGCTCTATCGTCAAGAACTCGATGTTACTTTATTGTCTTTTTTGTTTTTCTCCTCTATTGGCTTATATATCTTTATTATTTTTTCACTTCGACATAGAATTGATCTTTATTCTACACTAGAGTACGCGATCGGTTAAAAATGACGGCTAAATATTTAGATAGATATGCATACGCACACACATTCATCCCTTCCCACCCTCTACCCGAGGGACAGAGAGAAATCGACTAGTCATACGTTTGGCAATACCGCTCCGCGTAACAGGAAAGAAATTTGTGTATATATATAAATATATATATATATATATATATATATATATATATATATATAAATATATATACATATATATAAATTTACATATATATATATATATATATATATATATATAGATTTATATATATGTATAAATATTTATATATATATATATATATATATATATATATATATATATATATATATATATATATAGGTGTCAGGCAAATTTCTCGAAACCAATTGCACGAAGGTAAATTTCTCGAATTCAATTGACCGAAAAAAAAATTCTCGAACTATCATTTTCTCGAATGTCAATTACTCGAAAACAAACAAGTAAATTTCTCGAAAACAATCGAAAGTATTCCATAAGCGCCAAAGACCAATTTATAAAGAGGCCATTAGCATTCTAAACGCTTCTCATTTAAAAACACTTCTGTTTACAAAATTCTGAATTTAATTTTTCCTATAATATTTTTTCCAGTAGTCTCAGCCCATCAAGATGGAAGTAACGTATGTCGAGAGTGAAAAAGGAAGGAAGAAATTGTGTTTAAATGGATATTTATATATCAAGGACAAAGGAGTAAATAACAAAATTTATTGGAAATGTGAAATGTGCAAGAAATTTAAATGTTCTGCTCGTGCTATCACTATCGATAATAATATAGAAAAAGAGAGTGGTGACCATAATCATGCAGGAGACGGTGCTAAAGTCGAAGCTGCCAGAGTCCAAGAAAAAGTGAGAGAGGATGCATTGAATAGTAGGGATACACCCCATTATATAGTGTCTTGTGCTTCAATGGGGGTAAGTGGGGCTGTTGCGCTGAAACTGCCATCAATATCAAATATTAAGAGGAATATACGAAATATACGAGCTAAGAAAAATTATGTCCCTGCTTTGCCCGATTGCCAAGAAGATCTTATCATCCCGGAAGATTTTACCAAAACTCACAAAGGAGAACTGTTTCTTATGTATGACTCGGGTCCCACAAATGATCGTATATTGATTTTTTCAACACAGAGAAACCTCGATTTACTAGCACGTTCAGAGAACTGGTTCGCTGATGGTACTTTTAAGACGGTACCTTCAATTTTTTTTCAGTTGTATACAATACATGGTGTGCATTCAGGAAGTATCATACCCCTCGTTTATGCACTATTACCGAACAAAACTCAAGAGACCTACAAAAGATTCCTGCAGATTGTAAAAGAAAAAATCCCAACATTTGAGCCAGCCACAATAATGATTGACTTTGAATTGGCCATGATTAGAGCTATAGAGCATGAATTTCCAAGGACAAAATGCCGTGGCTGCTTTTTTCATTTTTGTAAATCTATTTATCGAAAAATTCAAGAAAATGGCTTCAAAGTACGGTACGACACCGATGCTGAATTTGCTATTCAGATTCGCCTGTTATCTGCGTTAGCGTTTGTACCAGTGTTCAAGGTCGAAGAAACATTTGAATATTTAATTGAAAATGAAGTTTTCCCCGCTGAACTTCAAAGTGTGGTTGACTCTTTTGAAGATACATGGATCGGGCGGCCGCATAGAAATAACCGTAGACGTGCTCCTTTCTTTAAACATGAATTATGGAACTGTTTTGATTATGCTATGGAAGAAATGCCCAAGACAAACAATGCGGTCGAAGGCTGGCATTACGGCTTCGAACAGCAATTAAGTGCTTGTCATCCATCCATCTGGAAATTTATACAAGGATTACAACGAGAACAAAGTCTACAGGAGTTACGAATTGAACAATATTTGGGAGGTGTTGGTATCCCTGTAAGCAAAAAGAAGTATCGTGACTGTGCAAAAAGGTTGCAAACTATTGTAATGAATTATGACGAAGAGAGGCCTGTAGAAGAATATCTACGAAGTGTAGCATACAACATTTCATTTTGATTGATTAAATTTTAATCTTTATTTTTTTAACTATTCTTACCTATTTTGATTGCAACATACAATAAAATTATAACCTTTGTATTTTTTTCATTCCTTCGTTTACAATAAATTTTTAACCTTAGTGTTGGTCAACCCAAAGGGATATATTTTTCCTTTAAATTCATGAAAATTTTTCCCATCAATTTTCTCGACAAAATAGATATCATTTTTCGAGAAATATGGGATTCGAGAAAATGATAGTTCGAGAAATTATTTTTCGAGCAATTGGGTTCGAGAATTTGACTTTCGAGAAATTGCATTCGAGAAATTTACCTAAAACCATATATATATATATATATATATATATATATATATATATATATATATATATATATATATATATATATATATATATGGGGGAGATTGTTTTCCAGATTATTACAAAATATTTCACACATTACCTTTCTTTTTCTTCAACATTTTCTTTCATTTCAACTTATGTAAGTCCACCTTATCTGGTGTAGATATGTTTTTACTTCGGTATATAGAAACTCGCGACAATAGTTACTTAGTCATTCCATTTTTGACTTCTATTCAAATCACAAGGCAAATCTTTTAATACCTTCTCGACATGCAAACAATACATCGAGCTCTGTCATTCAATAGTATAAATACACATTCAAGCTCATGTTTATTTTCTGTCCAAAAATTCCATTTTTATTTCAAACTTTGTTCGTTACAGCATTGTAAATTATTAGCTAAAGCAAGATTATCTGCACAAGAACGCTACTATTACTAAAAGACTGGGATATAAGAAATAATGTACCACACTTGTCCTAAAAACACTTAAATCATTTCGCCTTATACTTATAAAATCAATATGCAAATTACAGGAGCCCAATTTTCATGATTCATACATTCCACAATGTCACCTGTCATCCATTCTTCCCGTACCCACCCACCTCTGTCTCTCTCTCTCTCTCTCTCTCTCTCTCTCTCTCTCTCTCTCTCTCTCTCTCTCTCTCTGACCATAACGATAACTGTGTCTTTTTGTCACGCAATCATCTGCCATGATTTACTCAAGAGAAATTCCTTCTTAAATATTACTTCGGCTATAATGAGGGCAAATATTACATTTAATTTTTCTTTTTACCTTATTCATAATTCATAATCATACGGAAAAAAAATATTCTAAATTGTCACTTTTGAGCAGGCAAGAATAAGATTATGTAGGCAAATTTCTTTACTGTTCTTTAGCAGTTCAGTCTCTAATACAGTAAATGCCGTACGCACCTACTTAAAAAATTTAAAAGTCAAGAATAAAATATGGAGGTTCTAAACAATGGAAGCTAGCAATAAAACTTTAAAGGATAACTTCAATTTTAGCATTAAGATTATGTAGTAAATTTCTATACTATTCTTTATATTTTCAATCCCTAATAAAAGCCTCACACACCTATTTTTAAAAAAAAATTAATATGTTAGGAATAAAATATGGAAATTCTAAAAATGGTAATTGATTATAAAACAGGAAAGGATGACATACATTAGAACTAAATGCTAAAGGTTTTATGTACTGTACAATATAATACCAGAAGAAGGGCTTGCTACCTTATTTAAGCTTGTTAATCTCAAGGGTAATATTAGCTTGGATTACACATTTGGGGATTCAAGCTTCTCATGTTGCATGGCGTATTGGTAAAAAATTTTGCTCATTACGACTCCACCTAGCATTACTAACGATCAAATCACCATCAATCGTGTTGAAGTGTAACCAAGACGAGTTTGTGCATGCAATAGAATACGCTTTCCGACCTCGCCACCTGTCATGTCATGGCGTACCAAAGAACATACGTAGAGTTATAAACGTAAATTTTAATGAAATTATGAATATCAAGAGGCAACTAAAGCATTGCACAATTTACCCCGTGAGAGAGGTGGCTCGAACTGCGTGGGTAGAAATTGCGATTTTGCAACACACCGATATGCATATCGCCTCCTATACAAGGTAGCATCAAATACGTGCGATCTTTCAGAACAGACTTTGCAATGAGTTATTTTTTCTGATATTTTAAAAAAAAATCCATAGAATGTATTACTATATTTTTTTCATTAATAAATTGTAAATATTGTTGACATTTCATCGCTTCATTTATCCTAAAATGCTAACCAATAATTTAATATACTCATAAAACAAACAAAAGATAATGAGAGAAAATTATTTTAAGCTTTATTCAAATAAAGTAAATATTACTATAGAAAATATCATCAAATGATATTAAAAAAAGAATATTTTACATGATCACAATATATCCAAATACTTTGCAAAATATGGTAAAATTTTAAATCAGTCATCACAATGAAATTTATAAAATACTTTGAGACTTGATAACATGAAAAATGAAATTGAAATATGACTATGAAAAATATCTAAAATTGATATACTGTATATATATATATATATATATATATATATATATATGTATGTATGTATGTATGTATATATATGTATATGTATATATATATATATATATATATATATATATATATATATATATATATATATATAGTATTTAATATATGCGAATGTTTACTAACGTGGATACAAAAAAATAAAAATGTGAAATACTTTCAGACCTATTTTTAAAGTTAAAAGTCAAAACCTGTTCTTGTTACATGGTATCGAGATATTCCAAAAATGGATTTTACTAATTCAGGGTCATGTCTGTTGTCTAGTATGGGTTATAACAAATCTAGGTTGTCTTTGTTCTTCCCAAGATCGATGGGAAAAGTAGACCTTGTTCTGTCTGCAACTAATAACAGATTGATCAGTGCAGAGTTCAACCTGTTATTTATATAGGTAGGATCCATTTACTGGACGTCGTAACGCACATAGTTATGTTAATTACCTATTTCGTAAGTACATCGGAATCTTTCTCGATGCGTTTACTGAATACCCCATCCTGTCACATCCAAAATGTGGTTTACACACACAACAAGGTAATCTCGATAATGGCAATTTAGTCATTATGGGAAATGTCGTAATACGTCATAGTATCGTAACGAAATATTACGACATGCGAGACCTTGAAACCTCGATCTGTGACTCTGGCCAGCATAAATGTCTTTTAAGTAGCACAAGAAAAGCAGAAAAGACAAAAAATTGCCAACAAGATGGGGTTTATAATAAAGCTATGAAAACAAATAGCAAATGACAAGTAAACCTACTATCAATACACATTAGGTAATAACCAACAGACCTACTATATATAGAAAGACAGAACATGGAAATGGAGTCTTTACTGGAACAAAGACAGTATGATAAACAATGAAAACCTGATTCGATGGCATGAAAACACCCCATAGCTGCAGCAACCATAGTAAATTATACAAATAGCAATAAGGTCGTCCCATTGAAATGTCCTATAATCGGCTGCTTCGTAAAATTGTCCTTTAGCATTCAAATTAGACTTGCCCAAATCCTTTTTGGGAAAAGGTCTACACACCTTAGCCAAACGGGACATAGCTATATGCATATCAATATGTTAATTTTGCAATACTAATTTCTATATTCTATAAAGCGTTTATATTAATCTACACGTGCCTATTTGTTGAAAATCTTAGCCATCTGGATAAATGAAAGCGTAAATTACAGTTGATTAAAAGAATAGTAGACTTATATTGTTACAGTAATCAGAAAAAAAGAGCCAACCAACACGACGTTACCAGTCAAAAACGCATGTTTTTGGTAACTAACTTGAGAGCCTACTGGAAGGACATAAATCATTTCATTTATCATATTTCACCTGCTATTAGGGTCGTAGGGAGCTACACTCAAAAGATATCCTCATAGATCTATTTTTAGTAGTGTCGATCACTGCCAAAAACATGGTATTAATCACAACGCAAAACAACAATTATATCTTCAAAGGAAATACGATAATGCTAATCTATTTTTAATGTTTGAGATTTGGGATTTTTTTCCTTACAGTGATCGAATGCAAATTTTCAGCAATTAATTTAAACACAAATGGGGAAAATTTAAAAGAGATTATCATTATTGAATAAAGACTTAGATATATGAAGGAGTCAAAAGCAGAAGACTCGTTCACTAGACCATTAGTTTGACATGTGTACCTTACATTTATACGGAAAGATTAGAACACCTTAGTAAATAACAAACTCAGACTACGAGAATATAGTATATAACAAACTCAGAGCATGGGAAAATAATATATAACAAACTCAGAGTATAGGAATATAGTATATAACAAACTCAGAGTAAGGGAATATAACGCATGAAAAAGTTGTAAAAAATATGGAATCGTGTAAAAGTAAAATTGCGTAATTACTGTTCTTTCACAGTGATTGAAAATGCCAAGAGGAAAATGTTGTCGAATTGGGTCAAGGCAGTCAAGAGGAAAAGAGCTAATTTGAGAAGCAAATACATTGCATATGATGTCCGTATCTCATCATCGTTGCGTAAATAAAAACTACCGTGTCTATATTAGGAAGAGTTGCGTAGGAGTCGCTTTCTGATCAACTATTCTGGAGGAAATGTTTCAATTCTATAAATCAGTCAATGCGACTCTCTCTCTCTCTCTCTCTCTCTCTCTCTCTCTCTCTCTCTCTCTCTCTCTCTCTCTCTCTCTCTCTCTGCAGCCAGTCCCAATCTGCAAAGATCTTTCTCCAAAATTAGAAACCTTCTACTACGTAAGAGGGCTATAACAACTAAAACCGTATGTATAAAAAGTTCCCGGGTTGAAGTTTTCGAGCTCGAAAAATTACCCTCCCAATACTTGGAAATTTAATCTGGAATCATGACCGTTTTCTTTAATTTGACAGGTTTCCCAACTCGTAACATGTGCGCTGTAATGTAGGTTAGTTATTTAGGTAAGAAATGGTTACCAAAGTGAACCTGCCCTATAAACTAGAATAACGTAATCGTTCGTTTTCCTTTTTGGTATCAATAGAAAGCTATTTTGCTGAGCAGGTTAACTTGTGTGCTATTTTATTGTGTATCTTTTACTTATTTTGTTTTATTCATTCACTCAATATCACCGTTTACCTTAATTTGTTTCACTTTTTTATCCCTTTGTTATATTATATTCTTTACTTCTCTATTTTCCTATTTGGAATATTTACCCTGTTAGCTTTCGGTTTTTCCAGCTAGGATGAAAGCTTGTGTAACAATTCGCCATCAGAGATTTCTGACATCCACCAAAGGTTAATGAAGTCGTCCATGCCTAAGATCTATCTGTGGTGGAAATTTCGTCTAAATCCGTCAATTTGTTTTAACGATATCTTTAAAATGGGGAAAAATGCTAATCAGGATCTAGAATTCGGATCCAGCTCCGGATCATCTCCAAAATTTAATGTGGTCGTCCATGATCTAGGATCTATCAAGGAGAAAATTTCGTCAAAATCCGTCGAGTAGTTTTGATGTTATCTTCACCATGGAGAAAAATGCAAATCTGGATCTAGAACCCGGATCTGGATCATCTTCAGAATCTATTGAGGTCGTCTATAACCCGAGATCTATCTTCGGTGAAAATTTCATCAAAATTCGTCGAGTAATTTTGAAGTAATTTTCTCCACAGACACAAAAATAAACCGACTCGATCGCAATACCTCCTTGTCTGATTTAATAATAATAATAATAATAATAATAATAATAATAATAATAATAATAATAATAATGTTTAATCATTTAAATTTTATGTGTACATAATCATTTTTATGGCAATGAATGTGTACACAGATTCTATTGGTAGAACATTAACCACAAGGGAAGAGAAAATTTACATGAACTAGAACAAACACTGCAATTCCAAATAATGCATCATTGAGAGAGAGAGAGAGAGAGAGAGAGAGAGAGAGAGAGAGAGAGAGAGAGAGAGAGAGAGAGAGAGAGAGAGAGAGAGATGTACTTTCAACATAACACAGTTGTTAGGCAACGTGGTGTCTATTTCATTTTCCTAATGACCTAATCTCGTCACTGATTGAACCAGGGATTTTTTTCTAAAGAACTTAATCTCATTAACTTAACGTACGTCATTCGTAGGGTTTTCCTTTTAACGAATTAGGAATGAAGCCTTCATTCACCACTCTCTTAAGGTCTAATATTGAAGATACATGAATGGCAGGTTCGATTAATTACGCCGTTTCGAAAAGTTTTAGGGTAGGGGAAATGGACCTTAAAGTAGTAACATATGCTCTCAAATATAATGGGAAATGCGTATAAGTTGATTAAAAATTCTGAGATTAGAAAGAATAAACAAATTGACAAGCAATACAAGATAAAACCGTCGTACTAAATTACACATGATTTAGAATAAAATCCAGAATACAGTAAAAAATTAAAGCAGATAATTACGTACAATTCCTAGCGTGGAAAGTGAATGCAGATAAAAAGAATATTTGTCAAATAGATTTTACAATATAGGATGCAAATGAAGAAATGCTACCAGACGAAAGTGTCATTCTGTGAAGATGGAGAGGATATTTTGAAAAGTTGTACCCCTGCACGGTGAGTGGGATGCATGTCTTAAAATGGTATTTATTTTCAAAGGGAGACTGGAAACACAATACGAAAGGTGGTTAAAGTGTTCACGTGCCCACATACCGTCGGGGGGTTAATATCAGAAAAAAATAGGAACAGAAAGCGAGGCCGTTCTGCATACAGCAAGATTGGAACTGATCACATTGAATTCAACAATCTTTGGATAAATGAATTTTCATAGTTTAAGGAGTAATATTAAAAAGGGGGAAAAAGTAAAATGTACAATGCGTTATGTGGATTACAAGGGAAGTTTTGTTATGCTGGAGTGCGTCTAGCCAGTTGTGAGCAATGTCTGTATTGAGGAACTGTTTAAAAGAAGCAGGTGATGGGAATGAAAGCAATTACTATATAGAAAGCTCAGTGGCGTTTTCTAAAATAATAAAATTATAACAGCGCTTGTACTAGAGGTTGTGGGTCCTGGTCAAAAGATACTTATGGCATTCCATATTTTCCTAATCAATATACCCATTAATCTTAATGACTCCAGTAGAGTCCTTAATAGTATGTAGTGAGCGGGTTTTTTTTTCTTTTTATTTCTAGAAAATGTTATAAATACTATTACATTACCAATGGTTCATCCATTGTTGCACTGAATCATTTAAAGTTTAGGATCCATACCAATGTTTCAGTCTAAAGTAATTAAACACCAGAAGGTTTCAAATGGCCTTGATATACCAGAGCTGATGATACTGAGGTTGTGAAAGTAATGCTTATTGGCCATTTTGGTTTGAGTATACAGAGGCCTGTGTCATGAAAGTTTTCAGTAAAAGGATAATTTTCCTTACCTTTTGAAGTACAGCATAAAAATGCGATATGATTCCTCATTATACAGTATATGGTAGCAGAATCACATTAACACTTTACTTGTAATTTAATGACAGAATCACGGTCCACGTATATCTGGACCGTGGATAGAATAATAGTGTACCTTTGAAAATTGAATGGCTTTGCTAAAATGGCCTAAGTGCAATCATTACTTTATACAATAAAAGTTTTACAACTGAAGGATTATAAATTTGCTTTTATGCGTTCAGTTCAACATATCTGAATAATAAAAGTGATACTTTCATTTTTACGGAAGATGTAGTGTACGTTGCTGATGACCCTTTCCGTTAATTGAATTGTAAATGATTTTCAATTTCTGTTCAGGATTACAACTGTGTTCATAAACAAATCCCAATCTATTCTAGCACACTTTAAAAATGGAATACAAACAATCTTTTGTGTGTGTCATAACTGGAATAATATCGAATGTGACTGGTTTCCATTAAGCGTCGAAGTTGTTACTCTATAAAAAGTGTTTGAAGGAACATTATGGTACAGTACTGTTCATCCTTTCTCCTTAATATATGTTTATCCTTTCTTCTTAATATACGAATCAAATTAAACTACAATATATTCGTTTTTTTTCAGCACTAAGGAATATAGACTAAGCGATTTAACAGATAATGCAAAACTATTATTATTATTATTATTATTATTATTATTATTATTATTATTATTATTACTTGCTAGGCTACAACCCTAGTTGGAAAAGCAGGATGCTATAAGCTCAAGGGCTCCAACAGGGAAAAATAGCCCAGTGAGGAAAGGAAATAAATAAACTACAAGAGTAGTAATGAGCAATATAAAATATTTTAAGAACAGCAACAACACCAACAGAGTACCCTCAAATAAGAGAACTGTAACCCAAGACAATGGAAGACCACGGTACAGAGGTTATGACACTAAAGACTAGGGAGAACAATGGTTTAATTTAGGAGTGCCCTTCTCCTAGAAGAGCTGCTTACCATAGCTACAGAGTCTCTTCTACCCTTACCAAAAGGAAAGACACAGAACAATTATAGTGCAGTAGTTACCCTCTTGAGTAAAGAATTGTTTGTTAATCTAACTGTTGTGAAGTGTACGAGTACAGAGGAGAATGGGAAACAATAGGCCAAACTATTCGGTATACGAGTAGGCAAAGGAAAAATTAATCGTAACTATAGAGATGGATCTAATGTAGTACTGTCCGGCCAGTCAAAGGCCCAATAACTCTTTTGCGGTAGCTTCTCAACTTGTGGTTGGGGACCTGGCCAAACTACTACCTAAAGTAGTATCTAATTTTCCATAAATTTAAGCCATTTTATTTCCTAAAAACCACTACTGTATTTTCATCTGCTTCCCTTCCATTAGTTTTCAATGTAAAAGTACAGCATTATTTTTATTACAGAGATCGTAATATCATAGTCGAGCCTTCCTCACAAATCCTTTTTCTTCGGTTGCTTATGAAATGTTTATTGGGTAATCATGGAAATTTCAAATTAGATTGAAGAAATAGGCTAGTCTTTACAAAACTTATTAGCAACTCTGAAATGAAATCTACATATTAAACAACATAGCATGGACGAAACACAAATTGTTAAACCAAGCAATCCGAAGTGTGAAAAGGATCTTACGGTCTGCTCGACCATAAGTCTTATGAGAGACATAAATGGTCTACTAAAGGTATCCGGATGGAATTATTCTTAAAGTCCTAATCATGAAACTCCACCTACCAATCCACACTATTCAATTTTCCTTCCTTCGTGTTTCTCCCTGAACTATAATTCCTAGCGGTTGGATATCATACAGATTTAAGAAGTACCATATCATTTATTTGATTTTCGGAAGCCCTAAGCACTATGTTTTCCGTGGTGTTCATTACTAGAAGCCGTAAGATAATTGAAGCTGGAAAAATAAAATCTGTACGAAAATGTGTGAGTATTTGAAGGTACGAATTTTTACAATCATTATATATATATATATATATATATATATATATATATATATATATATATATATATATATATGTGTGTGTGTGTGTGGTTGTGTGTGTTTGTTTGTGTATGTGTGTTTGTGTGTGTGTGTGTGTGTGTGTGTGTGTGTTTGAGAGTCTGAATGTTTCAAGTGGTTTTCCCTTATATGGGGAGGAAGAAAAAGAGAAGTCATTGCCAGATTTACATTTTATATGACTTCTCTCGGTCGAACCCCTTTGCTACAGAAGGTCCACAGCATTTGCCGTTTCATACACATTCAATGAGGGATCTTCACGTGCACGTTGAGTAACCATACCCACACTAAACCATTAGTCTCTTTGTATATAAATACCGGACCAATCATATATCCTATCTCCCTTTTCTAACCAACAATTTCTTGATCTTCCTCCTTCCTAATACTTCCGAACAATATAATCTCTTCATCAACAAGTCACCCTTATTTTTTTCCCAATCAACAATCTACCTCAAAATATTTTCATTCTTCATTTGAGCTAATTAACCTTTCCAACCACCACTTTTCAAATGTAAGTCCATATTTCTCAACTACGAAATATGTTATAGAAAAAAATTCATTTCTGCACTCTTGACCTTTGTTCTTTCCTCTCATTCAAGTTCACACACAGAATTGTAACCTATAATTTCTTTTTCATTCCCATTTGGGCTACCAAAACTTATCCACAGAACCTTCTGCTTTTCTTGTTTAACCTTTTACGAGAATTACGTTTTCTCTTTCTTCCATCCTTCATTACATTCAACCAAAATTACTTACACGAATCAATGACTAACATATCTCACCACTTGTATTAACAACGTTCACTTCACAACCTTCCCTGTTCCGTCAATATTCCTAAACATAATCTTAATCTTCTCCTTTTACAGATATCTAATAACTCTCCGACAATGTTATGCAATTTCTCTTAAAAATCACCAACTATCAAACATCCTATACACAGCGAACTTTCCTGTCCCAAAACTTTGACCTTATAGCTACAGTTCATTTCACACCTCTTCTAATATTCTACTCATAAAGATGTTGAGCATGCAAGCGAACGTCATTCCCTTGTTTCAAATCAATGTTCACATAAAATCACTCTTACTACATAATCTAACAAACGCTTTATTTGTACTATGAAATAAACTAACTGGTTTTAACAGTTTAACTATATGGGAATATAACACCCTCTATTCCATTTACTTCTTAAGCTTTCTTGATGTTATGCCCTGTATAGCTAGTATAATTTGCTTTCAAGCTTTTCACATACATATTTCATAGCAAACACTTGATCCTGACGCCAGATTTTTTTACTAAATGAGTACTGTTCTTCCCCGATCGGTTCTGTTATATGTTTGGTTTTCTTCATTAATTTCATATTAGATACATCTGGTATCTTATCTACTCATTTCATGAAACCTTTAACCTTTGCCTCATACAAACATACTTTCAGGTATGTGTATATATATATATATATCTATATATATACTGTGTATATATATATATATATATATATATAAATATATATATATATACACAGTATATATATAGATATATATATATATATATATATATATATATATATATATATAATATACCCATCAAAAAGAGAGAACAATCTGCTATAACAACAGATGATGAAGAAAGACAACGTTGGATGGAAGACTTTAGTGAGGTTATGAATAGGATATACGAAGGGAATAATTTGATTGATATACCTGAAGCTGATGAAGACCTTGATGTGCCCATGAATAAATTCAGCGTATTAGAAGTCGAAGCTATCATTAAAAACCTCAAGAGATGGAAAGCCCCTGGATACGATGGAATAACAGCTGAGATGATACTAACCGAAAATGAAGTGACCCTCAGAATACTTACAAGATTATTTTGTAGAATGTGGCATGAAGAGGCAAAATCTGATGATTGGGAATTAAGAGTGTTGGTGAAAATAGCAAAAATGGAGACCTGACTGACTGCAATAATTACAAAGGCATCACACTTACGTCTGTTTTTATGAAAATATAGTATGCTTATTCTAAAGAGACTGGATAGATAGATTGATGAAAAGCTGAGAGATGAACAAGCAGGATTTCGAAAAGGTAGAAGTTCTAATGACCAAATTTTCATTTTGAGACACGTTGTAGAAAAAGCCTTCGATAGTGTGCACCGGCCAGTTTTGTGGAGTGGCCTACGTTATCATGGAATTTCCTCTTAAATATGTGTCTGTTCATGAGCATAACAATTGCAAAGTTAATGTTAATGGAGTCTTATCAAAAAAAGTTCTAGTGAACAACGGTTGTACTCGAAGAGAATGTGTTGTTATCTATGTTGTTTATCCTCCTCATGGATTTTGTAATGTGTAGAACAGTCGGAGATGGTGGAGAAGTGGACTGAATTGGTAAAAGGAAATTAGCAGACCTAGATTATGCTGATGATGCTGTCCTTATTAGCAGAACACCACAGGATTTGCAATACTTGCTTTCCAGAATGCATGAAATATCACACGAGGTTGGGCTCAAGATAAATAGAAGAAAGACAGAAATGATGATAACGGAGTATGCAATGGAAGATGAAATATCATTGGAAGGAGAAAGGATTAATGAGGTAGAATCATTCAAGTATCTTGGAACTATGATCTCCAATACATTGTCTTTAGAATTAGTTTAGTGAAATATTGAAAAAAGCAAATCAGACAATGGCTAGGTTAAGTAAAATTTGGAAATAAAATCGCCAGAAATTACATAAAAAATCAGACTATATATCAATTTAGTGAGATCGGTGTTACTACTTGAGTCGTGGTAAGACAATGAACCAATCTCCGGTGTTACTACTTGAGTCGTGGTAAGACAATGAACCAATCTCCAATAGATTTATTAAATTTGAGAACAAAGCCCTCAGAAGGATACTGGGAGTTACATGGCAGGACATGATTAGAAATGATACTATAAGAGAGATTACTCAAGTACCATATGTGGATGAGATCATGATAAGGGTTCATGGAGATGGTTTGGGCATGCTCTTCGCACTCTCCCAAGAGAGATTAGTTCACCAAACGTTAGCTGGGTTCCACAAGGCACTAGAAGGGTTGGAAGACCCAGGCGTAAGTGGCTAAGGACTATGAAGCGTGAAGTAGATGGTGAATGGCAAAGCATTGATTTAAAAGATCAGAATAGAGACGACTGGCGAAATGTAACTGAGGCCCTTTTCGTCAATGAGCGTAGGAGATGATGATGATATATATAATTTTTGTCGGAACCTTGGCGAGACCATGAGGTTGTAGCCTTCTGTTTATTATAGTTATCTTACTACCCCATACATAATTCACTACTTAAAGTCGGCAAAGGTACAGAGTTGCAATAAACCTGCAGACATTGTCCAAATTCACGTTTATTCGATCGGGAATTAAAACCGGATCTTCTCTCAGGTGAGGAAGCGTTTAAGCCCAAACAGCCAAAATGTTTACAAAATAGTTGAATCTATCACAATCTCCACATTTTTCATAGTTTTCTGTTTAATACATAATTGATTGTCCTCTTCAATTGCAACGTTTTTAACACCACGTTATCTTTGAATTTACTTTTACTTTTAATTAAGAGAACCTACTGTAGATTCATCGAAATCAATGACATGATAAGATGAATTGTCTCTTCTGCTGAGATGACTTACTTCTCAATAACATACAATATAAAGAATCATATCGGTTCCCACCTAATCAAAATGAGTAAGCACATTTCGCACAGGATGTACTGGTATAAGATTCGGAAGTTAGACAGAAACGTCAGGCGAAAGGAAGTCTTTTATGGCGAGTAACAAATTTTCTAAAACGCATAGAATGTCAGTAAACAGGTTAACATAGCTATCTGAGCCTTGCCAATGAAGAAAATTCAAAGCCATTGAATGTCTACACCTTTTACGTAATCCTTGATTTAAAGTAAAGTTTTTCAGGGAAGAAGTGTTCTGTTGAACTTAAGAACACAAAATTTATAATTCTTATTAAGAATGTAATTACATTATTTGCGACAATATACTATATATATAAGTGGGATGATATGATGATTCTATAAGGGAATTAAATGCCTTGAACTTTCAGCTGCATAATTAAATCACATGGTATATAATTACTGAAAGTTCCAGGAAAAGAAAATTTAATTTTACATTATGATTTCCTAAAACAATGAAATGAAAACCACCCAAAAGGAACTTCAGGGCAATTGAAATTAACACAACAAAATAAATATAAAACTCGCTTCCTCTCTATCCCTCTCTCACCAGAATGTTGGCCCATTTCGAAACTCTGAAGAGACACGAATAATACTTAACCCTTAGTACTAGCCTATTCACTTTGTTCCTTAATTTCCTGTTTAAACACATCCCCTAATGCTACAATTCCTTCATTATTCCTTGTGAAGATCTACACATTAATGTTTATGAATTTGAAAGTCCTTGACGAGTGAATTTGATGAATATGGAGTAGTGCAACTACCATTTGAATGAATACAGCATTAAACATATACTGTATACTGTAAGTGCAGTAAGTGGAATTTTCAATAACCTCCGGTTTTTTCCGTTTTATAAGTAAATCTTCAGTACACATGTATGTAGATACAAAATACTTTTCTCGTTACTTAATCATAACATCAAACTTAGACGATAGAGATAATGTATTCAGGAATATATCACGCATCAATCTTTTTGATATCTCATACTTAGGGAAATGTGTATTTTCCATCAGAAAATTTTCAATTACTTGGAACAGTCACGTTCTTTTATCTCTGTGAATAATTGTTAATTACACCTGAACTTTAACTTGAAGCATAACATAGTGTTTTCTATACTGATTCAAGTTCGCCAGTGAAATTAAACTAAGGTAAGGTTGTAGACTCCACAAAAGTTTTGTATTTGCGTTACAGACGGATAATCGATTGCGAGAGAACCGCAACCCTTTTGAATTCTTGAAAGGGCATTGTGCTAAAACAGCAACACTTTAGAATCCTTAAAAGGACATTGCGCTGACATTTAA
>NC_090764.1:25497895-25532895 GCF_036898095.1 Palaemon carinicauda
CCACTTCGTTCCTAACCCTATCTACTCGAGATACACCAGCCATACTCCTTAAACACTTCATCTCAAACACATTCAATTTCTGTCTCTCCGTCACTTTCATTCCCCACAACTCCGATCCATACATCACAGTTGGTACAATCACTTTCTCATATAGAACTCTCTTTACATTCATGCCCAACCCTCTATTTTTTACCACTCCTTTAACTGCCCCCAACACTTTGCAACCTTCATTCACTCTCTGACGTACATCTGCTTCCACTCCACCATTTGCTGCAACAACAGACCCCAAGTACCTAAACTGATCCACCTCCTCAAGTAACTCTCCATTCAACATGACATTTAACCTTGCACCACCTTCCCTTCTCGTACATCTCATAACCTTACTCTTACCCACATTAACTCTCAACTTCCTTCTCTCACACACTCTTCCAAATTCTGTCACTAATCGGCCAAGCTTCTCTTCTGTGTCTGCAACCAGTACAGTATCATCCGCAAACAACAACTGATTTACCTCCCATTCATGGTCATTCTCGTCTACCAGTTTTAATCCTCGTCCAAGCACTCGAGCATTCACCTATCTCACCACTCCATCAACAAACAAGTTAAACAACCACGGTGACATCACACATCCCTGTCTCAGCCCCACTCTCACCGGAAACCAATCACTCACTTCATTTCCTATCCAAACACATGCTTTACTACTTTTGTAGAAACTTTTCACTGCTTGCAACAACCTTCCACCAACTCCATATAACCTCATCACATTCCACATTGCTTCCCTATCAACTCTATCATACGCTTTCTCCAGATCCATAAACGCAACATACATCTCCTTACCATTTGCTAAATATTTCTCGCATATCTGCCTTACTGTAAAAATCTGATTCATGCAACCCCTACCTCTTCTAAAACCACCCTGTATTTCTAAGATTGCATTCTCTGTTTTATCCTTGATCCTATTAATCACTACTCTACCATACACTTTTCCAACTACACTTAACAAACTAATACCTCTTGAATTACAACACTCATGCACATCACCCTTACCCTTATATAGTGGTACAAAACATGCACAAACCCAATCTACTGGTACCATTGACATCACAAAACACATATTAAACAATCTCACCAACCATTCAAGTACAGTCACACCCCCTTTCTTCAACATCTCAGCTCTCACACCATCCATACCAGACGCTTTTCCTACTCTCGTTTCATCTAGTGCTCTCCTCACTTCATCTATTGTAATCTCTCTCTCATTCACATCTCCCATCACTGGCACCTCAACACCTGCAACAGCAATTATATCTGCCTCCCTATTATCCTCAACATTCAGTAAACTTTCAAAATATTCCGCCCATCTTTTCCTTGCCTCCTCTCCTTTTAACAACCTCCCACTTCCATCTTTCACTGTCTCGTATAAAATAAGTTTCTCTTTGAAAGTGCGTGTTTGATTGTTTCAAAAGCATTAACATCTACTTATGTTAACACAACAGTTTGCATAAATGTTTTATAGAAAAATAGAAGGAAGCCCAAAACTGGTCCTTATTTATATTATAAGAAGTACACCTTTTAAATGCGTTCAATATAAATGCCTTATAACAAGTGTCCAATCATTTTATTCCCTAATTCTTTTCTAAAGAATTTGGAGCCAACTATCATTCTGAAATGCTAATTACTTTTATATTAAGGTTTCCACGGTTTAAAAAATCTAAAATATATAGTATCTTCAAAATAAGTCTCCAGAATGTATACAAACACTATTCTTTCTTATGCATCAGCTCTATTTCCTCTGCCTTATCTTTTCGGCTTTTCATTTTCAGGCCATTGTGTGGGTCTTTCCACTCCATATGGCAAGTTTGCTCTTTCAGCAAAGTTGGTGAAAACTCCACATTTACATTTTCTGGGTTTTTATTTATTCTTTCGGCTCCACTTTTAGGCACTATGGGCAGACGAACTTTTGTTCGAAATGGATTTTATTATCTATTCTTACGTTGTTTACCAAGTAATTTGCATAAAGCTTTACATTTGAAGTGAACTTTCAGACAATTAAATATCAGTAAAATTTAGTGTGCACTAGAATAAGGATCAATCCTTAGTCTTTATGTTGCAAACACCTTGTTTTGTCATGATTACACGTTCATTCTTAATTAATGTGCCAATGAAGAATTGTTCGAGGTGACAAACCTTAACAATAAGAATCAGAAAAACCTACTTTGTCCTCGGTTTACATAGGAATCAGGTCCGTCGACGCTGTACTACCTCAATAATAATGATAAAAAAAAATAGTACGCAGATTTCGTTGAATAGCCAAAATCAATAAAAATCAAACGAAGACATGATTATGTATAAAATTATATACATGGCATTGCGATGGACATAAAGATCTGAAGTCCATAGAATTAACCTGTACTTTAAACATATGTATGACAAGTATAAACCAAATTATAACTGAAACTGTTGAATAGAAAATAATGAAAAGCAAGTAACCAACTAAAGCGTATAGTCAAATAAAAATCCTTCTTTGATCATCCGAAAAAAATATCAGGTAATTAATTACATCAACCACTGACTCACATTCATTTTAATTTTCAAAGGCAAAATTAAATGAAATGGAACCGTGTAAGACCGCAATTACGCTCCTTTTAATTATTGCTTTGGAATGTTTCCATTTGACATATAATGAGTTATTTGGGGAATTATTTGCTTTAATGGGTATACGTGAAAAATCGGGTATAAAGTAAGAATGCATGCCTCAAAATAACACCTCTGATTATCATTTTATTACTTTTATTACTAACTATTGAACGTATATCTTTTACTAGGACTTGATCTAAATATACTGTAGGCCACATTTGGGACTATCCTAGGTAAAGTGTAGGGGAATAAACGCATTCTCTTCCAGAAAGTAATTGGAAACGTCCCTGCCTAGGGTTCTGTTGGACTGGCGTTCGAATCAGGCTAAAGCTCGGTAGTTTCTTGTAGTGTCTGGAACCTAAAGATGGGGGTTTGGGGGGCCTATAAGTCTACCTGCCGAGTCATCAGCATCCACTGGCTGGCCCTCCCTTGTTCTAGCTTGGGTGGAGAGGGGGGCTTCGATGCTGATCATATGGATATATCGTCAGTCTCTAGGGCATTCACCTGATAGGGCATTGTCACTGTCCCTTGTCTCTTTCATTCACGAGTGACCTTCTAACCTTTTAAAATCAATCACTTTTGATAACGTTTTCCATACCATTTGAAGTTGATGGGCAAGCCACTGAACAAATTTCTTGCAAATCTGTTTATGGGATATCTCAGAGCTGTAGTAATAAATATTATCAAGCCTAAGATAATATTTTGATTGTGGTATGAGGATGGGCAGACGCATAAAGATATTTTGAAATCAGATTGGAGTGGCATTTCGTGTATGTTCTATATTAAGCCAATAACCTTTAATCTAATATTAGTTTTCACGACTTAAAAAAATCTAATTTTCTTATTTAATAATTTAGTTTTGTGCATTAACTAATCTTCTGGTGAACAAAATTAGGTTTGCAAACAACGACTGTATATATAATAATCCAAACTATTATATTGAAAAGGCAATTAATGAAGGTTCTTCCTCACCATCGCCTCCAAACATTCTTAGAAAAATCCCAATACTCCTGGCATCCTGCACATTCACTTCTACAAATCCAACAAAATAAGCCTTGCTCTCTCACTTCTTCTGGAACCAGTAGTTATGTCTCTAAATTTATGCCCATTTCAATAAATAATAAGCGATGTTCCTTATGGTACGATTGTTGGAAAATTATTTTCTATTTCATATAGCCTACAAACAGCACCCGGTTTGGGCTGGGAAACATACATATTGCTTAGACAATGTTGCCACTCTTTTTGCCCTAATAGCATCTGTTGTTGCTGAAACTCTTCAACCGTGAATTAGCACAAAATTAGTGCATTGACTAAGTTATATGCCTGTTGCCAAATTACACCTTAAAATCCAAAGTTCAAGAGAAGATTATTTTCTTTTGGCCAGCAGAGTATGTAATTTAAAAATTACTGCTGATACAATTTATTGAATCTGAGATGGATGAACATAGTCCGTAAAACATTACGATTAAAATAATACTGTTTTCATTAAAGGTTTTGTTAACTACTTCGGAAATCAAGTACATCAACTCACGAAAGTGAGAAAAATAAATTCTGCTTCTTCAATAGGCAAGACTCTTGAATAGAATCAAGCATAGAATGTGGGGACTTTACACACCAAGTTCTGATCAATGGACTCCGATGCAAGGCGATATGACAAGCCGGGAAAGAGATGAATACGATATATGATAAAAACTTGAAGACGCGTAATTCACAGGTGAGCTGTTCCTTTGAAGTTCGAATCTAATATCTCTCAGGGTTCGAAATTCCTCAAGAAATATGGTGCTCGATGACTACGTGAATTGCGGGCCAAGGAAGCTTAACAATAGCCTCAGTAATATATTACATCAAGAGAAATGAAATCCCTATGGAAGCATTTCATCCACTGATGGAGAGAGAGAGAGAGAGAGAGAGAGAGAGAGAGAGAGAGAGAGAGAGAGAGAGAGAGAGAGAGAGAGAGAGAGAGAGAGAGAGAATTTTTTTTCTGGCAAGTACATTAGGTTAAAGTAGTCACTAACTTATTTACCATAGCTCCCACCACACACATTACCTTAGTAGATAACTTTTTCATAATTTTTCTTGATTTTCAAGTCATATCGACAAAATTCTTGCAAAATGCTGGTGCTATGGAATAAAAAAAAAATACAATTAAAATATCAAGAGGAACGTAATTCATACAATATATAAATTTTGATAATTCTACTGGCACCGTTTGAATATAGTGAACGTTTAGGTCATCGGACATCAGATGCAGGTGTAAAGTTGTAAAAATTGGTTGTATATGGACTGGAACGACTTATTACAAAATCAGCTCAGTATGAAACTTAGCCGGTTACATGCTAAAGGTCTAAAATAAAAGAGAAGTCTAGAAAAACAATACCTGAATATAAATTTATAAAGGTATATAAAAATAAATTTCCATTAAGAATGCTTAATGCGCATGATGAATAGATATGTAACCGAAATCGTTGGGTTAGTAAGATTAATTATTTCCCCATCACGATATAAATGGGAGGGATTGGAAGGTTGAGAAAACTGTGGTTATTTGTGATATTGATAAAAATGTATAGAAAGTGAAATGATACATCATTATATTCTAAAATGATTTGGTAACGTGAAGGTTGGCCCCGAATATATACTACTGAAATTATGGTAGGAAAACGAAGGGATAACATTCAAAGTTATACAATCGAAAGATTTTATTACTTGGGAGCAAGTGTGTGAAAAAAAAAAATTATATCAATGCCACCTTCCTGATGATCCTCGATTCAGTGCTTGAAATATGAAAGCAGAGCTAACCTACTGGGCTCTTACTAATATGCCACCTCTCTCAGTGAAAATAAATTAATGATGGATATATATATATATATATATATATATATATATATATATATATATATATATATATATATAAATTACATATGTAGACATATATGTATACATATATATATATATATATATATATATATATATATATATATATATATAGAAATATATGTATACATATATATATATATATATATATATATATATATATAATTATTAATTGTTAAGCTACAACCCTAGGTGGAAAAGCAGGATGCTATAAGCTCAGGGGCTCCAACAGGGAAAATGACCCAGTGAGGAAGGGAAACAAGGAAAAATAAAAATTTTTAAGAACATTAACATTAAAATAAATATCTAATATATAAACTATAAAAACTTTAACAAAACAAGAAGAAACAAAAGATAGAATAGTGTGCCCAAGTGTACCCTCAAGCAAGAGAACCCTAACCCAAGACAGTGGAAGTCCATGGTACAGAAGCTATGGCACTTCCCAAAACTAGAAAACAATGGTTTGATTTTGGAGTGATTTTCTCCTAGAAGAGCTGCTTACCATATACCATAGCTAAAGAGTCTCTTCTACTCTTACCAAGAGAAAAGTGGCCACTGAACAATTACAGTGCAATAAGCCCTTGGGTGAAGAAGAATTGCTTGATGATCTCAGTGTTGTCAGATGTATGAGGCAGGGAAAAATTTGCATGAAAAAAAGGCCAGACTATTCGGTGTGTGTGTATGTAAAGGGAAAATGAACCGTAACCAGAGAGAAGGAGCCAGTCAAAGGACCCCATAACTCTCTAGCGGTAGTATCTCAATGGGTCCCTGGTGCCCTGGCCAACCTACTACCTTCATACATACATACATATACATATATATGTATATGTATTATTATACTATGGGCCCGAGTCTGGGAACCAAACATATAATATGATATATATTATGGCTGGCAAGCTATACATCCTCTCGAATTCCAAACTCGCTTGTTTGTTTTTTACATTAAATCTGTTATACTTGGAAAAGTAACACCCAAACTCTGAGATAGTTCAGTAACTCCCAGACTGCAATATACAAAACACAGAATATCCAAAGGTTTCTTAAGTACACTAAAAAAAAAAACTGGGTAATTATTCTTAAGAATTATTCAAATAAACTTACTACGGTTCTTTACAGGATTCGAGCTAGGTTGTAATAAACACTGATGATTGAAATAATATACTCTTTACAAAAATAAATATATTCTATATAAATAACATCAATTTGAAAGGATTTACATAAAAACAAATAAATCACTCGAAATATTAAGTCTGAACAAAGCTTAGATTAAGACAAAAATGTTACGATCTGAAAATTATATAGTAACTTTACTTGAAATATTAAATCTGGATAAAGCTTAGATTAGGACAAGAGAAATACTTATGAAAATTATACAATCACTTGTTTCACTTGAAATTAAATCTGATTACAATATTTAAGTTTGATACCTAATGAAAATAAATAACCAGATCACGATACAAGTACCTTTCTCCTTACTACAGGGCCGTTTACAAAAACTCTAAGAGAATTTTTATAAGTATTCACTATTTTTACGAGAATCCGACACACAAAAACTTCAATATTTCACTTAACACTTTTAAAACAATACTCTTTAAGCTGCATACCAGAGAGAGGAGAGGGAGATGACTATGTCTTAAGGCTGGGATTCTCTACCTATCTATGCAACCCTGGGGGTTGCCTTTAAATATGAAACTTGGTTACTTTCAGAAGATTCCAGGACCGAGGTCTGGTAGTTTGGGGGCTGGGCTAAGGGCGTTAGAGTTACCAAGTATTGCTCTTTTGAACGCATACTTAAGCAACGCCAGACGGCTCTCTCTGGCAGCTAGCTCCGCCCACCCATTGCCCTCGAAATAAAAAAGAAAAAAGAAAGATAAAACCTACACCAGAGTCCTCGAGAACCTTCCAAGCACTTAGCATATTGCGTACTTTCACACAAACATGACGCAATACCTCATAAAAATATAAAAAAATCACTTACATAAGTCCTTGTTCATATCTCGTATGGGTTACATAACACTCTCAAACAGTTACGTAAGACTTCGTAAAAAAAATAAGTGAAATAAAAAGTTAATTCTTAATAGTAACGTAAATTTTCAAATACTGACGAATGAAAAATACAATGAAATAAGCGATGAAAATCTTACGTAATTTACATAATAAAATTGAATCTACACGAGAGAAACTCATCTTAAGAGGTGGCTAACCTCTTTTCAATACACAAATGAAAACATAAATAAAATCATGAATATACTACTGCATCTACTCTACACTAGACCAGCTTTGTAAGTGTATATATATATATATACATATATATATATATATATATATATATATATATATATATATATATATAAAAATAAAGTATATCTCCTGTATCGGGGGGGGGGGGCGGGGCGGGGGTGGACATTCCCACAAACAAAAAGCGAGGGAGAGCTCTGCACTTGCATTTCAACTGCCGAGTCTAGGAAGATTTTTTGCGCAAAACCTTGTGGTAAGTTAGACAGTGATATCACCAGTAAATCCATAAAGGCAGTTAACATTTGGGCTGACTTCTATAGAGCCTCTACGACCATGGCTGATACATAGCTTGCCTTTCATTTAAAGAAATTGACATTCGATCCATATATGAGGTAGAAATTTATATATATATATATGTATATATATATGTGTGTGTGTATATAATCATATATATGCTTACAATATATATACAGTATATATATGTATATATATATATATATATATATATATATATATATATATTACTGTTTTACCTTTTGACATTATTCATAGTAAAATTACTTTGTACATATTTTTACGTAAATGAGCATCCTTCAAACTTAGATATTCTTTAAGGTATAATTATTCCACTTCTTATAAATAAGTAATGGATACTATATTTTTTACTTTTTCTTCACATATCTACTCATAAAGTACCTTCATACTTAATTGAATAAATAAACAGCAAAAACAAATAAAATTCCAAGGAGAATATAGTTATTTATCACGGGCTTTTCCCTCCCCACACACACACTTACTATATATTTACACACACAGACACACACACACACACACACACACACATATATATATATATATATATATATATATATATTTATATATATATTATACGCACACGTCAAGAAAGTCTTTGAGAAATTAGACAACAGCCACCACTGCCATATTGATACTTGAACGGTTAAATCGTGAATGAACCCCTGTTCAGAATCCTTTCACACCTTTGTCCTTTCCTAAAGCCCCAATAATAGCTCAATAAACCTTTACCTCAGTTCTATTCTAAAACCTCTTCCATACCATAGGTCACTCCCTCTTTCATCAAACACTTCCGAATCGATGAGTTTTGAGCATCCTATACTGTGTGTGTGTGTGTGTGTGTGTTTGATCTGTTCAATCCAATATTTGTCACAACAGGCATTCAGATTTCTCTATAATTCTTGAACAAAGGCCCTCCACTTCCTTTATTCAGATATTCTACCAGTTTCTGAAATACTTCTAACTTTTTGTACAAACGTCCTGTCCCACCCAGAGTCCCGCCATTCTTATTGACAGTTTTACGACTAATACTAACTTCACAGCTTCTTGTTTCTGGTCCCATTCACTTTTATAACCTCACTTTAAATCGCGGGTTTACATTCTAGCAAGAATTTTTAAACTCGTCAATTACTTTCTGCGGTTTCTCTTCACTATCACCAATTAGTGATGTAAAACTGCCAAACATCAACCATTCTTTTGTCTATTGGCAATTTATCTTATCCTACGATTTAGGAGTTACATTAACCGACCTTTCTCAATCCTTTATACGCACCATAATTCGTAAAGATATTAAAAAGCCAATGAGACATAATCCAATCTTATCATTGCCCCATTTTCACAATTACCAGTCTCCCTCTTAACTACCAACTACAGTATAAAACATACTTTATGTCCACCTTAAATACGCTATGATATTCAAAGCAAGCTTTTCATTTATACCACAAAGTCCCCAGACCTAAAGTATGGCCTTTTCATAAATTTCCTTTATATGGACATCATATAAAGCATTTCTCTTTACGTTCAACCTTACCCCCACGAAAATTTCACAACAAACCTTTTATCCATACACCCTCTTCCCTGTCTTAACGCGAACACTGCTCTTCCATAATTAGGACTTCAGTTATCTTTCTTACTTACCTAATCAAAATACTTTCATTGTTCTTCTACGGAATATTAAGTTACACTATTTGTTTGTACTCTTGTAGATGCCTCTGTCACATTACCTTCATACAGCTACGTTCAATCATGAACAATTTTAATTACTTAGTACAACATATCTTCTGTGTTGTATATTATCAGTACCTTCCATACTGCCTCACTATCAATTGTGCTATAAGCTATTCCAAGGTCCATTAAAGAAATAAAATGTGTTTTCCACTAACAATTAAAGTTCATCCATACATTTCTACACAGTCTACCTGGCTTAAACCTATTTCATTGCTACCCTAGTCTTTCTTTTGTTGTCTTACATTTATAGTAAAAATCATGCGATATAAAATCCCTGGTATACGTAGTAAGGTAATTTTTACTGTCTTTAGAAACTTTCACTTATCACAACATACCCTGCATTTTATGGTAACCTATACTCAATCTCATTTTCACCACTATACTAAATTATATCACTTATAATTCTAGTTTGACTGTCCATTGTTCAACAACTTAATTCATTCACTCTATCCTAATAAAATCCCATCCAATTGAAATGAAACAACATTGTTGCAGTTTTCGTCTGCTCTTTAAACCTGAATGGAGTAGTGTTAAGATAAAGAGATGCTCTCTTAATACTTTGATTGTCACACGTACGTCAAATAGTGAATGCATACGTGACTATATATACACATACATATATGTACATACAATGTACACACATATATATATATATATATACATATATATATATATATATATATATATATATATATATATATATATATATATATATATATAGTAAATAGAACCAAATAGTGCCTGGATGGAGTAGTGTTAAGATGATGAGACACTGTCTTCTTACTTTGATGGCCACAAAAACGTCAAAAAGTGATTGCAAAGATAAAGTATTATGACTCAAGACTATGAGCACACACACACACACACACACACACACACACATATATATATATATATATATATATATATATATATATATTACTTGCATGCCTGTGAACGTTTTAGGATGTATGCGCATTTAAACACACAATACAATCACATTAAACTATCAGGACGTGAAAAGACTTCACATATTAGTCTGCGAAAGCATTTTCAAATTCTTTCTAGATAAATTTTTGTTACTTGAAATGTCCTTTAGAGTTTAGACAGTCAGATTTAAAGTCATCCAAAATATCATTCTCTAGACCTCGTCTACCCCTGTGTAAAACAAATATGTAGAATAGATCGGCTTCGACTGAAATGCTTTATCTGTTTGTGAATTTTTGCATGTTATTTGTTTTTCTGAATTTGAAAGGATGCCATCAATTGTTGTTACCCTATTCGCAAATGAAATGTAAATACTGGAAACGATATTGCTGTTCCAAATAAGGACGTGCCATCATATTTGTAGTGTATGTGACATGATCTAGAACGATACGATAGGGAATGAATCGTTTTCTAATTCATTGATTTACAATTTATAAAAGTTTTCATTGCACTTTCCTATTTGAAAGAACAGAAAAATGTTTTTAAAGCCATCATTTATCCAAAATTACTCTATATATTATTGTGAAAGTTTCCTGATATGGCCACGAATATTTCGACTCTGCTTCTTAAGTTTGTTTTAATTTTAGTATCATTCCTGTGATGAAAAGATTTATAACAATTGGCTTTTGGTCAAAATTTAATAGCAAACATTTCACGAAGTATTCACATTAACCCAAAACATCTTTATATATAAGAAATAAGGCAAGAGTTACTTAAGTACACACACATCCGGCGTCAATGACCTTAGATGTCAGGATGCCTGAAAACTTTAAATCATTCATTCATACTTAAGTACACATGTTTACCAATTGAATGGCTATAATTTTTTCCTACATTAAAAAACTAATAAATACATGATATAAATGTCAATGAAGCCAGACTCGAAATTTACCGTTTTTTCATACGCAACCATATAGGGAAAATTGTTTTCAACAGTTAAAAGATATATTTGAGTTTTCTAACTCGTCATGCAGAAAATCCAGATCAACAGGTATTTTTGGGTTAAAGGTTACAATATCAAAACATATAACCTTAGAATTAAATCCAAAGTCAGCGCTTGTCAACAAGCGTTTTAAATTCTTCTGAATTGTTCATATTTTCACAAACAATTCAGATAGATTATAATCTTCCGTAGGATCTGTTTCATATAATTTATCTAATAATTTATTCATATACTTACACCTCATGTTACTTGACTATACACAAAGAATTTAATTCATCAGCTTCAATATTCTTTATTAGATTTCTTCTGTGTTAAAGGTCCTTCATTTCACTTATATAAAAGGTAGGAGCTCCAACAATGCTGAATGTATTATTACTGTAGCTTTCCCCTTTCCAAAGATTGTGTGTGTGTATATATATATATATATATATATATATATATATATATATATATATATATATATATATATATATATATATATATATATATAAAGTCCATTTATTTCCTTGCTTCATACTAATCTCTTGGATGATAGTAGGATGAGTAAAGAGGTGGGACACCTCTTTACTCATCCTACAATCATCCAAGAGATTTACTCCGGATTACATATTTAAATTAGTCACTTCAATTATGTTTTTCTTCCCAGTCTTACTATCATTCACATTTTCGTTTATCTATTTATGTCGTATATCCTATATAGAAATCGCATGATCTGCAAACATTAACTATTCAATAGCCATTCATAATTCATATAATGTTTTCACTACCGTCTCCGTAATTATAATGGCTACACTATTTTATCAAGTTCACCTTTTCACCTGACTGTTTTCACATCCTGATACATTCTTCGTTTTCACCATGAAATTTACCACTACTCTAATGGTAGTATCTTCTACAGTCAACATCATGCATCCTCATTCTACATCAGTATCAACTCTATCACGAACTTTTTCGAACACTTTATATATAGAAATCTTTTCCCTTTTATTATAAAACCTGTTCGGAATTCATAAGGAGTTTATTTACACAATACCTTCTTCATCTTGAACAAAATTCGTCTATCCCACCAGTCCTTCGGCCATGTGTATTAAATTCTTAATCAAAATTCCACTAGAAACCTTCACGCATAAATAGAATATCCGTGCAATTGAATTTAATACATCCATTTCTATACCTTTATTCTCATAAACATAAATAATAATTATCACGCGTAGAGTTTCCTGCGGATGATTTACCCTATTAAGATATACCTTACACATAATTGTAGTCACGTATAATCCCACTTAATTGATTCCTGACATCCTGTACAGTTACTTCCTAAGACATTCTAAAATTTACACCAATTCGTATTCTTGACTAATAATAATCTGCCACTCTAAATCCAGTCCATTAAACAAATATGCAAAAATCTAACAACACCTCAAAACAATTGCATTCTTTCAGAACAGAATGTCTCCTACATTTTTCAAAAAATCATTAGTTGACCGTTACCCTTTTCATTGCATTTACTTAACAAGGAATAATATGCTTTTCTCATTCAATTACTTTTTAGGGGAATTCGCCTCAATTACTTTTCGTATAAAACCTCATAATCATTATATTTTCGCCTTGGATACAACCATCCTCTTTTAACCTTCTAATTTCCTCTTACCAAAACTTCATGGTTTTAGTCTTCCCGTAATTCCCAGACATTCAAAAACGGAATTCCGCAAACTCCTCAAGAACTCCCATTCTATTATCTTTAACTCATATTCCTTTTCCCTTACTGTACATGGTATTTGCATGCTATTTTATTAAATAATATTCATTTGTGCGGGAGGCGAGTTATTCATAAAATCCGAGGAAGATTAGATTTTATTCTACAATAACATGTTATACATTAGTTTTATGAATGATTGCGAATATGACATTCTAGAATTACTAGAGAAATCAGTTATTCGTGGAGAATATTGATGACTAAATATTTCTCTTTCATACTGTTCTAAATGCAGATATTTTTCCTTCACGGAAACATGAGCACTCAAACACATACATAAATATAAACTATATATATATATATATATATATATATATATATATATATATATATATATATATATATATATATATATATATATATATACATATTTATATACATATATATATTACTCACATGTTCTTACTTTTTTCTCTCGAGAAACAATTCTTTCCCAGTTATATTAGAATCATTTTTTTTATTCTTGCCTTAAATCTTTCCGCTTCACCTCCCTTCTTCTCCCAAATTAGCCTCCTTTAGCCTTTCAATATCCTTCAGGTCCTATTCGCCGAATTTCCAATCTGAAATACTATTACCTCCGCCGATTCAAAATGATTTTTCGAACACGCTATTAAGGAACGGAAATCCGATTCACATGAAAAAATAAGCCTTCATTTTGTGATAAGTTTTCCCACAGCTAAAATGAACCTCTGAACTCATATCCCGTATTTTGCTCTTTTCCCATTTCTTTCTTCTGTTCTTTCTCTTACTCCATGGCATCGATTCATTCGGTTTTCTTTCACCAATAAGGGTTTTACTATTAATTCAATTTCTTAATTTACAAAGGGAAATATCATGCAGTTTGAATTGGTTTTTATGGTTTTGTTTTCTCATTTTAATCCATTTGATATAATATTTTTGTTCCTGATTCGTGTGGCATTTCATATCTAACCTTGTTAATTGTGCATGATTTATTTCATCACATACTTATACGATGAGGAGAAAATATAAACACCTAGGATAGCGAGAGCACGCACTTAAATCCCTTCACTACACTCGAATACAGAGAGCTTTAATCCAACTCACTCTATTTGATCCCAGAGTTCGCGAACAGGCACTGAAAATATTTATCGAGGTCTTAAATCTTTTAAACTATTCCCTTAAATGAAAAAACTAAATCGACTAATATATTATTCATAAAAAAGACCCAGAAGTTAGAGCAGAGTGAAGCCTCTAATGGGCATTACTATAGAGAGAGAGAGAGAGAGAGAGAGAGAGAGAGAGAGAGAGAGAGAGAGAGAGAGAGAGAGAGAGACCTAATAACTATCCAAATACGGCAAATAAAAAATACATTACGGGAGTGAATATGATAGACGAGAGTTGGGATCGTAATTTGATGGCATTTGTTTTCGCATTTTAATATAATTAATGTGACCTATGTGGCCGCTATAATGTATTAATACCTTAAGTAAAACTCATGCATTGCTTTCACTTGATATTATATTGGTTGCAGAAAGTAATAAAATTGCAATGATACAACATTGCACAAACTCTACTTCCCGGCGTCTCTCTCTCTCTCTCTCTCTCTCTCTCTCTCTCTCTCTCTCTCTCTCTCTCTCTCATCGGGCTATGCCAATAACTTTTAAATTGGGCCAGGTCAATATCCTTAAGGCAAGCAAAACTGGGGTTTTTGAAACTTTCGACGAAGGTTTTAGTGATTGCATAATTTTTATACTTCGGAATCGTGTCCTTATGTCCTTAATAAATCATCTTATGAACACTAACCTACAGCTACAAACGATGAAAAATAACATTTAAGAATAAGTTATTCTGTGTAATATAGGAAATATTGTGTTTTCTAGACCAATTCCCCTTCCCTCCTTTCAACAGTCACCAAATACTATCAGAGCATATTTGCTAAGAAAAATTACCTTTAACATGATTTAAGTTAGATAATTCTCAAAACCAAATTCTTCTTATGGTTTGTATCTTGAACCGTAACAAATGTTCTGGTTTAAAAACAATATTTTTTGTGAAAAATGCTGGTTAAATGAAGATCTAATCTAAATGTGAATGACGTTGGTTCATGCTTTACATGTTTACCTCCGCCAATCAGGTATAAAATCGAGTCGGTTCATTTGTTTGTCTGTGTCTGTCTTAAAATTACTCGAGGGATTTTGATGAAATTTTCACCAAAGATAGATCTTAGGTCATGGACGACCCAATTAAATTTTAAAGATGATCCAGATCCAGATTCTAGTTTATTCAAGTCTGTGGGTCTGTCTGTTGACATGATTACGTCAAAACTACCAAACGGATTTTTACGAAATTTTCTCCATAGATAAATCTTAGGTCATGGACGACCCTATTAAATTTTGGAGAGGACCCGGATCAGGATCCGATACGGATCTGGATATAGATTCTAGATCCGGATTTGCATTTGTCGCCATTTTAGAGATAACGTCAAAATAAATTGACGGATTTTGACGAAATTTCCACCACATATAGATCTTAAGACATGGACGAATCCATTATTTTTTAGCGGAGGTCAGAAATCTCTCATGGCTCTTGTTTCTAACTTAAAATATCTTTGAAATCCTTGAAAACGTAAATAGGGTAACCATGTTCCTTTTCTCGTATGCAGTCACGTTTCCCTTTTTCAGTGCATTAAATGTCTTAGAAAGTACGATATTATTGTTCCCTAATATACATGTCTCTAGTTTTCTTTTTTAATTCGCTCTTCATTTTTAAATATCATATTCATCCTATTATAATTCGTGTATGCGGGTTGCATAAGTTCCCCCATAATGTATTATGAGTAATGTATAGAATAAAATAATCAGATATTGTTTATTTGCAATGCAACTAAAATCAACTTCTAAATCTATTCGTCGCATTACTTTGTCTAACACTCCTCAAAGACATTTAAGTGTCGGAACTCTCACTGAAAGGGTTATAAAATAAGGCCCATAATCCTGATTCAGCCAAGGAAATGGGGGCTGGCTAAATTGAATTGCCCTCATACAGCCTGGGAGCCATATCAAGTTCAATCAATGTTCTCCACCGTTACACCAACTCTTTAATGAAACAAGTTCAATTGATAAGCTAAATACGGACACATGCTACACAAGTCACAAACTTCATTTCTCAATTTACACCTGTTTAGTGCTGATATTTCAAATCTCTTTGTCCAATTGGTTTCTCAATATTGAGGCATTTTAGAATACTATTGCAATCTTTCGTCTCTTCTCGGTACCTAAAAAGTAGAGCTTCAATTCGACTGTTAAACTTTAAATCGAACGCGTATGTAGAAAAAAAAAATGTATTGGCGAAAATCTGGCTTTAAAAAGGTAAGCCAAGACTAGAAAATCTATATAAAGTTGCATCACAACACATGGAGATTTGAGGACTACCATCTGCTGAATATGAGTAGGGAAGATGCATTGGTTAAACTTTTGCCATAATGGCATCAAAAGTCATTAGCATCAAGACCATGAAAAAGAAATATTCTTTTACATTTATTGTGTTCTTAGACGAAAAGGGGGGCAATTGTTACATTTCTCATTCCCTACAATTTACCATGAACAATGTACAGAGACTGCTAGATTATATTTGCATTATACAAACACTAAATGCACAACCTAGCCTTAACTAACCATTTTGTAACTGTATGAAAAGTGGTATTAATACTAATTTTCGGGTTGTGGTGGCCGATGTGATAAGGTCCCTGACTGGTGAACGCTAGAATGGGGTTCGACTCCCACTCAAACTCAACATCTTTGCGAGCTAAGGAGGGGTGGTTGGGGGGGAGCTTATAGGTCTATCTGCTGAGTCATTGCCTGGCCCTCCTTGTTCCTAGCATGGGTGGAGAGGGGGCTTGGGCGCTGATCATATGTATATATGATCAGTCTCTAGTGCATTTTCCTGCTTGATAGGGTGATGTTACAATCCCTTGCCTCTGCAATTCATGAGCAGCCTTTAAACCTTTAAAAATGCATTCCAATGTTGATATACGCAGCTGGGTATGTAACAACGATAAATATTACTGTACATACATTAAATTCCATGAGCGCCTACGTCTACTGTATAAGGGATGAGGGTCCCCTGATACCGAGAAAATAAATTATGAACTTGAAATAAACATAAACATGAATATACGCAACCTTCTGATACGTAGAAATTAACACAAATATATAGAGAAATACACAACGAACAATATAAAACAAATAACATAAAAGTTCTTTGACAAAGAGTTAAATCCTGTACTCTTCTTTGGTAAACAAAACATAATTGGAGTTTTGTCGTCTGGTGACGGTGATCATGCACTTATTGCATAGGAGATTTTTGTAGGAGTGCTTTTCGTTCTCCCCTTTATTTACTTAATGGGGTCCTTGATCTTGTAGCATTCTAAGCTTTCAAATAAGATTACACGTTGGCTTATAACAATCATGATTACAAGAACAAAATAAAAACTAAGACGATGATGATAATGATGATAACTTACACACACACATATATATATATATATATATATATATATATATATATATATATATATATATATATATATATCTCATCACCATCATCATCATTTACTCCTACGCCTATTGACGCAAAGGGCCTCGGTTAAATTTCGCCAGTCTTCTCCATCTTGAGCTTTTACATCTATACTTATCCATTCATCATATCCTACTTCACGCTTCATAGTCCTCAGCCATGTGGGCCTGGGTCTTCCAACTCTTCTATTGCCTTGTGGAGCTCAGTTAAAAGTTTGGTTAACTAATCTCTCTTAGGGAGTGCGAAGAACATGCCCAAACCATCTCCATCTACCCCTCACCATGATCTCATTCACATATGGCACTTGAGTAATCTCTTTCTCATATATATATATATATATATATATATATATATATATATATATATATATATTTCCTTCCGTTATTCTTACGCTAAAAGGTCAGTTGCTTAGTGCACCCACTCCAATGACTTCTATCAAATGCATTTTCTTCCACCAAACCTCTTTTCTCCAGATTATCCTTCACCTTATTTCATCATCTAAGGCTCTGTTTCCCTTTCAATAGCAACCCATAAAAAGCTCCTCTTAAGCCCTCTTCAATCGCTTCCCACCATCCATTCTCAACAAGTGACTACACCATCTCAGTCGAGACAATTTATCACCATTGTAATCTTTACTATGCCTGGCACTCTTCTCATTTCATCTTTTTTCAATCTTTTAAGCAGTGATATTCCCAAATTCCACCTCAGCATTCTCATGTCTGTTATTTACAGCTTTGCTTCCTCTTTTTAAAGCCCACGTTTCCGATCCATGCATTAACTCTGGTTTTATTACTGTTCCCTAGATCTTGACTTTTAACTTGATGGGCATTTTTTTTTCATACACACACATATACACCTACCCACACATTTCATATGTATATGTATATATATATATATATATATATATATATATATATATATAAATATATATATATATATATATACACACATATATACATATATATAAATATAAATATATATACATATATATATATATATATATATATATATATATGTGTGTGTGTGTGTGTGTTTGTGTTTGTGTGTGTGTATTGCATGTGTGATGAACAGTAAATTTGCTAAAATTCCCAAAGCCTTATAATAAAACCTAGAAGGTACTAATCCATCCATATACTTTGTAAGATGGCTTTACGTCAATAAATGCCACTAACTTTAAAAAAAGAAAAAAATAATCGTCGTAGTGTAAGGTTTCAAATGATGTATTCGATATCAGTGATAGGGACGATCGTACATTATTAATTGAAAGACGCTTTTCTTAATGGGGAACACCAGAGTCAATGCTGAGACATAATCTCCTCTGGAAAGTGCTGAAGTGGATGGCGATTATTACTTGATCTTTGGGATTACCCCCAACAACATTACAATATTTGTTCTCTTAATGGTTATAATCCGAAAAGTTACTTATCATATCCTACTCTCTATTCAATCAACACTGTAGCACAATATCTCTATCGTGATCACCAAATATCTCTCTCTCTCTCTCTCTCTCTCTCTCTCTCTCTCTCTCTCTCTCTCTCTCTCTCTTATAAAAAGAAAATAAGTCAATAATTATTTAATTTCCAGTACTCTTACAGATGCTAATTTCCTTTAACCTCCAAAGTTACTTCTTTTATTCATTGCAATAATGAATCGGAATCTAAACTGTCAGGAAATAAAGAAAGGTCTGTTGTCCTTAGGGCAAAAAACTGAACTTTACGAACACAAATCTTTATGACAAAATTCATAATGTTGAGTGTAATATATATATATATATATATATATATATATATATATATATATATATATATAACGGATTTTGAGCGAAGCGAAAAATCTATTTTTGGGTGAGATGGCCATGTCGTCCTGATGGAAGTTCCTATAGGGTAGCTTCCTAGGGTATATTACAACTACGGCGATATTCCCAGAGAATTTACCTTAAGGTACCAGAATTCTAACTCCTGGAGCGAATATCCCTCCTGAAAGGGATATCGCGACATATCAGAGGACGTATTCTTGACACGCCACATGGCAATCTGCATCCCGAACAGAGATTTCGTCTCGCAGGGGGCGATTGGCAAGAAACGAATTCGGGAAAGAAAAAGGGGGAGCCGCTCCCAAGGCTCCCTATCTCTCGATTCGTAAGCGTGCCTGGCGCCAATCCTGGCGCCATCTGTATTCCTTGTAGCGTACACGAGGTGCTACAGATACTGTATGTAGGGAGGGGTCCTACAGCCCATTCTAGAAAGGCAAGGGCGAGTCCATCAGGACGACATGGCCATCTCACCCAATCTCAGACCTAAAATGTTACCGTTATACATCTTTTCAACTAACTATAAACCATGTTAGAGCTTCCTGCCCCCTACAGGGAAGAGTCCTACTAGACTCTGGAAAAGTCTCGAAGAGTACATATACCTATGTATGAATACCAGGCAAGCTAATATAGTGGTCTCGCCCTATATTAAGTAAAGCATAGTTTGTAAAGAACCACTGCGTCAATATGAAATATTGACCAGTAATCCGCACAATACTTGTATTGGACAAAGGTTTATATCCGCATAGGAAGAAACTAATAAAACCGCCCTCGTCCCTTTATGGGACGGAGTCCTCCCATTAAGGGACTTCATAAACCAATGCAACATAGCTTGCATAAAAGAACAATTCTATTAGAATTATCCCAGATAAGGTACATAGAATAAATGCTCAATTATACCAATAAATTGACACAAGTGAAAGAGACGCAAGGTTCTCAAGAACAAGTTTATTGACAGACCGACAATAAATAGACAGGTTAACAACAATTATATATATATATATAAAAAGAGAATAACCCAAAACTTTAAGCGTAAGTATGATAGTAAACAGAACTTGTTTATCTGAAAGAAAAAACATCAAATGCCACTTTTTTAAGATACCGAGGTATCAAGTCATAAAAGTCTGTATTACAAATCAATCACAGCGTTAGAAACGCTCAGCACACATGTCTGCACTTATGCTAGGTTCACCTTTGGAAAAGGAACAGTCTATGTGGGCACTCGGTGCCCTCATTTAGTTTGTAGTACAGTATGTACCTACACACTCACCCTGGACTTAATCGTCCCAATTAAGACCACTGTTCCTCGCAGAGTTAAACAGTAGGGTTAACAACACGACCCACTGCTACCACAGATCTCTTTAGTTCCTCTACTTGCTTCGCATAGTGGCGAAAGAACACTCTGGAAGACTTCCAGCCAGTGTATGAACGGAGATGTTCAAAGTCCATACAATTAAAGAAATTTAAGGATGAGGCAACTTTCCTCGGATCGTGACCTGCGGGTGTACTGTCAGGATCCGCTCTGCGAATAAAATATGTGATTTTCGCTCTGAGTTGATTCAGAGATAAATTTGAGCCTGATGTTTCTCCCCTGAATAGTTGACCACCCTTGAAGTCTGAAGTTCTACGAAGATAGACCTTTAGGCATTCTACTGGACATAGAGATGCATCTTCTTTCAGAGGGCAGATTCTCCAGGGACCCCACCTGTTGGTGGGTAACTCATTCTTGGCGAGAAACGTAGGATCCGGAAACAGGTCCAGTTCCCCCCCATCCAGGAACTGAACACGACCTGCCTCTCTCGAGAGGGCTACGATCTCACTAACCCTGGCCCCGGACGCGAGTGCAAATAGGAAAATAACTTTTTGTGTCAAATCCTTTAACGCACATTCTTCATTGCTCAACAGAGAAGCGAAATGAAGAACTTTGTCTAAAGACCATGAAATGGGCTTTGGAGGTGCTGAAGGTCTGAGCCTAGCGCAGGCTTTCGGAACTTTATTAAAGATCTCGTTACCTAGGTCGACCTGGAAGGCATATAAAATGGGTCTCATCAAAGCAGACTTACACACTGAAATCGTGTTAGCTGCCAACCCTTGACCATGGAGGTGGATGAAGAAAGATAAGCAGAAGTCTGTCGAGATCTCCTGCGGATTCTTCGCCTTGACAAAGGCCACTCATTTTCTCCAAGATGACTCATATTGTCTTCTAGTCGATTTGCACTTATATTCCTCTAGGAAGTCTATGCTGGCTTTCGAAATCCCGAAACGCTTTCTCACCGCAAGGGAGAGAAAATCATGAGCTGCAGGGTCCGGGTTTTCTGTAATGAAGCGCAGACAGTCGACTTCTGGACTCGCTGGGTCAGAACTGGATGTGGTAGCGGCACAAACTTCAGCTGTAGTTCCAACGCCAAGGGGAACCACATGCTGTTCGGCCACTTGTGGGCCACTATTGCCGCTACCCCCTTGAAGGATCTCAGTTTGTTGAGGACCCTCAACAGAAGGTTGTGAGGGGGGAACAGATAAATCCTGGACCATCTGTTCCAGTCGAGGGACATCGCGTCCACTGCTTCCGCTAAGGGGTCCTCGTACGGGGACATGTACAGGGGCAACTTCTTGTTGTCTTTCGTCGCAAAGAGGTCTATCTGCAGCTCTGGGACTTGATTCAGAATGAAGGAGAATGATCCTGCGTCTAAGGACCATTCCGACTCTATCGGTGTGAACCTGGATAGAGCGTCTGCTGTCACATTGCGGACTCCTTGAAGGTGAACTGCCGACAGGTACCACTTCTTCTTTTCCGCCAATCGGAAAATGGCCAACATCACCTGGTTGAGAGGTGGTGACCTCGACCCTTGTCGATTCAAGCATCTCACAACTACCTCGCTGTCCATCACCAATCTTATGTGAATCAAGTGACGCGGGGAGACTTTCTTTAAGGTAAGGAGCACTGCCATAGCTTCTAGAAAGTTTATGTGAAAGGTCCTGAATAGCTTGGACCAAGTCCCCTGGACTTTTTTCCGATGAGAGTGACCTCCCCATCCCTCCTTTGAGGCGTCTGAGTGAATCGTCATCGACGGGGGAGGTGGCTGAAGAAGAACCGACTTCTTTAGATGTCTGGCTTGGGACCAAGGCCTGAGAAGAGTACGTAGCCAAGGCGGCACTGGTCTTCTCAGATCTCTTCGCGCGTTTGATGCATACCTTCTCCAAACTCCGGTTGCATCCTTTAGCTGTGCTCTTAGCACTGGGTCTGTCACCGAAGCAAACTGGAGAGACCCTAGTACCCTCTCCTGTTCGCGTCTTGATATCCTTTCGGAATCTAGAAGTCTCTTGACAGAACCCGCTATCTCCTTCCTTTTCTTCGCCGGGATGGAGAAACAGTGTGACAAAAGGTCCCAGTGGATTCCCAGCCACTGGAACTTTTGAGATGGAGAAAGTCGAGACTTTTTTCTGTTGATCTTGAAGCCTAGGTACTCTAGGAACTGGATCACTTGACTGGAAGCTTGCAAGCATTCGGTCTCGGATGCTGCCCACACCAGCCAGTCGTCCAGGTAGGCTACTACCTGAATTTCCTTTAGGCGTAATTGTTTGAGAGCTGCGCTCGCCAGCTTCGTGAAAATCCTTGGGGCTATGTATAGCCCGAATGGCATGGCTCTGAAGGCGTATAGTCTCCGTTGTAGCCTGAACCCTAGGTAGGGGGAGAGTCGACGGCTGATTGGAATGTGCCAATAGGCGTCTGACAAGTCTATAGAGACTGAGTATGCCCTCTTGGGCAGTAAGGTCCTTATGTGTTGCAGTGTTAGCATTTTGAATTTGCAATTCACTATGAACTTGTTGAGTGGCGACAAGTCCAGAATGACTCTGAGCTTTTCCGAGTCTTTCTTGGGAACACAAAACAGCCTCCCTTGGAATTTGATGGACTTCACCTTTCGGATCACCTCTTTCTCCAAGAGTTCTTGAACGTACTCCTCCAGAACGGAGGTGGAGTGTTGGAAAAACCGAAGGCACGGGGGTGGAGTGCTGTACCAGCTCCAGCCCAGTCCATTCTTGAGTAGGCTGTGGGCCCAGGGATCGAAGGTCCATCGATCCCAAAATTTCATCAGTCTCCCTCCTACCGGTATCATTTCACTTGGACTGCCGTCCTGAGGTCTTGCCTCCCTGACCACGACCACCCCTGAATCCCCTTCCCCTTGAGGGGCGCCTAGACGAGCCTCTGGCTGCTCCTCTAGGCTTTGCTCGAAAGGAAGAAGACTGTCCTTCGAACGTTGGGGTGAATGCCGTGGACTGACTCGGCACAGCCTGGGGTACCCACTGAAAAGTGGTCGGGGTTTGTGCCACCATCTGGGGCACTGGAGGCAATGGCAATTGCAGTTGCTGTTGCTGTCTAGAGGGCTTGGCTGGCCGAGACGGTAGCCTAGTCCTCATATTCTTCCTCTTTGGTTGAGGACCCTCATCCGGGGAAGACTTTCTTTTGATAGCCAGGCCCCACTTCTGGAGAAGGTTTCTATTCTCCACGGCGGCCTTATCAACAACTTCTTTGACCACATCGGTAGGGAAAAGGTCTTTTCCCCAAATGTTGGAGGAGATTAATTTCCTTGGCTCGTGCCTCACCGTAGCCCCGGTGAACACGAACTCCCTACAAGCTCTCCTCGCCTTGACGAAGCCATAAAGGTCCTTCGTCACCGTGGCCAGGTGAGTCTTAGCCACCACCATGAACATTTCATGGACCTTGGGGTCACTTGCCATCGTCTCAAGAGTAGTCTGAAGAGACATTGAGGCAGCCAGTCTTTCTTTTGTCTCGAACTCTCTTCGCAAAAGAAAGTCAGACAGCTTGGGGAGGTCCTCGCCGAATTGCCGTCCGGCAATATCAGCCTCCAACTTTCCCACTGAGAACGTCAGATGGACGTCCTTCCAGTCTTTGTGGTCCATAGGCAGGGCCAGCGACAAGGGTTTACACTCCTCCAGGGAGGGGCAAGGCTTGCCGGCCTCGACTGCTTTTAGGACAGCCGCAAACCCTTTCTGTAAAAAGGGGAAGGCTCTAGCAGGAGAGGACACAAAGGAAGGGAGCTTCTTGCTCAATGCAGCTCCTTCGAGTTAGAGAAGCCCCTCTCCTTCATCGAGGATGAAAGTAGAGCTTGAGCCTTAGCATGGTCCATGACTATGACCTCCTTCGGCTCTGTCTCCTCCCTTGAAGCTGGTTCCTTTCTCAGCCGGACATAGCAGTCCGGATATGATGCCTTGCTGGGCCAGAATTCCACCTCCTCTAGGGGAACTGAGCCCAGCTTATCCGAGATGACGATCTTTCCAGTCGTCATCGGCTTGTGCTCAGCATACCTCCATGGGTTATCATCTGAGCACAAGGAAAGGTCTTTCACATTGAGCCTTTTCTGGGGCCCATGTGATTCTGCAAGGCACTGCATCCGCAGTTCCATAGCAGCCGCCTTCTCCTGATTCTCCTTCTGCATTTGTTGGATCATTCCAACAATCGAAGAGAGGGCCTGTCCCAGCTCTACTGGGAGACCGGCCGATGTTGAGGGAATAGGCTCCGGAATCTGAACCGGAGTAACCGACACCTCGTCGACCTCTTCCTCTACGACGTCCGGGGCTTGAACTTCATCCTGGCCTTCTGCCAGGAGGTCTTCTTCCAAACGCTCGTCCACGTCAGACATCCTGTCATCTAACTGGATGTCTTGCATCGCGACCGCGACTTCAGCATCCACCTGGATCTGACCTTGGGGGATCTCCTCTTGAGGCTGGGGAATCACTGCATCAGCTGATGCCTTAGGGAAAAGATACGCCCTCATCTTCTCACTTGGAAGATAAGGGCCAGAGGTGTTCTTTTGGAAGCCCCTTACCCAGGTACGTAGCTTCCCCCTTGCTATATCCCTTGATTCCGCCGTCCTAGGGGAATCAAAAGCCTCAGTAATAAGGTTAGTGCACACAGTACATACCTGAGGGTCCCAATACTGGAGATCATCCTTGGAGACAGCGCATGCTGCGTGTCTCCTACAAAACTCATGTCCGCAGAGGTTCTTGCTGCGGACGTTGCAGAAAACATTTCCGCACTTCGGAGGGTCCTCCTGTAAAGAGAAGAAATTTCCATGAGTATCAAGTGAACTATGTATCACTGGATATGCATAGTATAGCATAACAATTCATAAAGGAAAGACACACACTTGTGTTTCCCTCACAACCCATCGTTGCAGCCTTCCAGATAATAAAATCAAATGGTTAATCTCTTCTAGAGTAACCAATGCAAGGTTTCCAGAGGAAACAGGTGAAGCTCACACCTAAGCAATGATTTTAAAATCCTGGATAATAGACAGGAAAGAACTCACTTTCCTATCTGTAGGGCAACAGCAAAGGACTGTGCAAGAAAACACAAAAGTGTTAGAACACACAGTGATGTACCAAAACCCATACCATAGTTTTCTTCTTACTGTATATGTTATACTGAAGAATACTAGTACAGTATAGGAGGATACGTGCCAGCCGGCACTTGCCGGCCGGCACACACCATAACTAGCTTTAAAGTATACTACTTAACAGCTATAAGGCGGCAGAACTCTGGTTCAAATGCATGTGCCGGCCGACAGCAACTGCCGGCCGGCAACAGCCAATGTCGGCCGGCAACTACACAAGGTAGTACCCAGCTGCTGGCCACACTCTTGGTGACCGGCAGACAAGGGCTGACATTAGCCGGCCGGCAAAGGTACAAGACCGATGCCAGCCGGCAGCAAAAGAACCAGAGGACTACACCTGCCCGGCTGCCGACCTCATAGGCCGGCAGCTGGGTCGGGTACAGCACTAGAAGAAAAATAGAATGGATGCCGGGATAAGAGTGTACACTACCTCCAAGCCCGGCAATCCGAAAGAGTGCATATAAGGAAGGGGCTGAGTCAATTCCACATCCTAACCTATACTAGGTCCAGATGTAGAACGACGTACAGTACTGTAATGGCTAGGCCATTACGGAGATAAAGGGGGAAGGGACAAAGAGGGTCCTACCAACCTTGCTTTAGTGACGGATCACCCGCAGCCAAGAAACTTATCTTAGCCTAAGGGAGATCCAAGGGGGGAGGCCAGCAATACTTGCCAGCTCCCAGAGCACCAAAGCAAGGAAGGTGTTGCTACTCCCAGGGAAAGAAACTTATCCTCCCCCGAGAACAGCAACAAGGACTAGTCTGGTAGATCACAAAAGAAGGAATCATATCCACAGAAACCTTCGGTAGTGACCTAAGGAGGCTAAGCCACCTTTGTCTGTGTCAGGCCAGCGAGGGAGACTCTACCCCAAGCCAGACAAACACAGACTCAGACTAAAAAACTCTGTTGTTCTGTCCCTCTTTGAACCAGACTTACTGGAACAGGAAGGTACAGTAACACCCCAGTATAGTTTTATCGAAAACTAATTCGGAAAAAACCACTTAGGGATAAGCCCAAGGCTTAAACAGAGGGAAAGGGATTGCATACCTTCTCCGAAGAAAAGAAAGCAACCGGGGAGTATGAGAAAGTATACTAAGGCTTCATAAGCAACTTAGCCTAGGCACCAAGAGAATCGATTACCTAAATCACCGAAACTCACTCGTATACTATCTTGGAAATATTCCACACAATCTTAAATGTATAAAACATAGCCTAAAGCTTCAATAAAATTTTAATACACTCGGAAAACCAAAATCCTGCATGAAGTACTAGGACCAAACGACTAGGCTACATGGCCTAGCGTAGGCCAGAATGGCGAATACTTCGCCAAAATAATACTAAGCACGAAAGGAAATCCTATGTAATGCTAAATAGCTAAAATTTATTAAAGCAAAACAACCGGGAATGTCGCTCTGACTAACTAAACTTATACCTAGCGAGCGACAGCGTCCAAGACGCCTCCGGTAGGCTACGGCTCTTGTAACAAAGATTAATCCTATTAATCACTCAAAAATTTACCAAGAGCCTACATTTATACATAAAAGACATGGTACTCAACTTATCAGAGGCCGACGAAGACGGAGAAGCCATGAAAAGTAGAATAAATCCATGATTTGCGAGAAACACAAGAAAAAACACCGAGTTGTTAAGCTACGCAAAAAGGAATTCAGATGGCGCCAGGATTGGCGCCAGGCACGCTTACGAATCGGGAGATAGGGAGCCTTGGGAGCGGCTCCCCCTTTTTCTTTCCCGAATTCGTTTCTTGCCAATCGCCCCCTGCGAGACGAAATCTCTGTTCGGGATGCAGATTGCCATGTGGCGTGTCAAGAATACGCCCTCTGATATGTCGCGATATCCCTTTCAGGAGGGATATTCGCTCCAGGAATTAGAATTCTGGTACCTTAAGGTAAATTCTCTGGGAATATCGCCGTAGTTGTAATATACCCTAGGAAGCTACCCTATAGGAACTTCCATCAGGACGACATGGCTTGAGCCCAAAAATATATATATATATATATATATATATATATATATATATATATATATATATATAATCAGTATATTATATGCACATAGATACATTTATACTATACATATAAATTTGGATAGCATAAAACACTGATTAATATTGTTAGGTTACTGTGGAGAATACATGGTTTCTGAGGATATAACAAATGATATTGCATCTAGGTACACCAATGTACCTTTTTCTCTTTTCATTGGGGGACCACAAGGTGTTAGATAAAAAAACCAAAGCTAGCTAAATTTGGCTAATTGAAAGACTATCGTTTTAGCAAATTTATATTATTCAACAAATAAATTACAGTTCGAGATTCATTTCACATCTGAACCTATTCTCTCCATTATAAGAATCTAGCAGGCATTACTCCCTGTTGGACCAATTGCTTCTACATTATGTGTAAAACTCCTTACCAACCTTATAATGTTTATTTTGCAACTGTCCATCAACAGTTCTTAAATTACACCCCATTGTTCTAATTACATAAGCAAGGAAAATCATAATTCATGAAATATATTTCCAAAATAATCTTCTCACATATCAATAATGAAACTAAGGTTCTTAGTAAATTCTGATTATCATTTAATAACGGTAATGCTGCATACTTTTTCTTTTTCTTTTATCTGATTACTCCCATGTTCTATCATTCTTATTTCATCAGAAAGCAATATAGTCTCAACAATAAATCAACAATGCTAAATCATATTTTAGTAAGAGCAAATTAAAGTAGTTATAATAATTCTCCTTTTAATTTCCTTTATTCTTTCGAATTACTCTTATTTAATTTTGTTGTCGCAAAACCTTTTTTAATTGGTAGAAAACTCTAAAGATATTTCCTTTCCCATCAAACCACATAACCATTACGAAGAAATAGTGCGTTTAGAAATAACAGGATATGTGGCTATTGTTAGCCCTGTCATTCCTAGTACTCAAGACATTAAGTTTCAAGAAACGTCTGCCTCTATATCTCATTATAATGGGGCTGAGGGATGATTGAGCTAATCCAGAAAGCGAAAGTAAGAGTTGCCAACAGTAAATCAGCTATGCATCAGTCAATATGTCTGGCGTTCCTTATAGTTCTTAACCTGCAGAGAACATATTCTCTTAGCTACATTTAACACATAATAAAACTTCTCCAAGTGATCACGCCCAACTTGAGTCTTTATTAGAAAATCTCAAAGTACACACGTAAGACATTGAATACCCACCATTTCGTATCAGCTGTTCTCTAGCCATAAACAATCGAGCACCCATCCCTGTAGCATCAACTTTGTATACTATCCAAGGTATAATGCAATGTCAGAAACCCATCTATTATTCTATTTGGAAAACAGTATAAATGATTCTTGTATCGTACATAGTGTCAATAACCAACCTAATATATGCATAATTTTTTTTTTTAAATCCTTGACACGAAGACCCAGCTACAGCTATGTCAGAAAAAGATAATGATTCGGGAATGAACATGGCAGAATCAGGCAATAGAGCAATAACTTGGTCATAAATATTGCTTCTAACAACTCTTACAATAATCTCCCATCTTCAGAATTTGTACTTGTTGTGTGATCAGATAATCAACTTGTTCCCTTTATAATGTAATTAGTTTAATGCTTGCTACTCCTTCCCAATCTAAATCTAACGTATCTCCATTTGCCCAGGCTATACCATTCTGTGATGAAGTATAAGTAACCCAATACCTTGCAGTCCCCATTTCCTATTGAACAGTCAGGCTGAGTGGGTCAGTGTGTTTTAGTTTCTCAATTCTTTAATAATGGGTTTTAATTTGGTAAATTTGTCCGAAATCATAAAATCTTGCTTGATAAAATTGAGTGATCTGATAGTCAAGTCTTAGCATGCGTCCACATGACCGGACAGTGCTGTAGGGTAAACATAGTTAGCAGAAGACAATGAGGGGCATTTATGACGTTAGGAACGAGAACATGACGGGCTAACGACTTCACTGCTATGTTCGAGTGTTTGTAGTTCAAACAAGGTATGACGACACTACCAAGTACACGTTTCCCGAAGTAACATGTTAACATTGCAACACCTGGCTCTTGATTTTCTGGTCTTATACGATATAAAATGTTATCTAAACGTTTATAAATGGTTTCACCACCTACAAAAAGATGGTATAAATGTCTTGGAATAATTTTTTGACTGCTATAATTTCTGAGATCTGATTCGTATCAGGTAGTTCATATAGAATCAATAAATAGGTTCTCCTTGAGTTTTTATAAAAAGGAGCAATCATAAAGTTTTAATACTGTTTTTTATATCAATTTTAATCCTGGCAATGTTATCGTATGCACTGGGCTGAAGAATCTTAGTTACGAGCTTACAGTTCACCAGAGTGGAATACCGGTGTGTATATACATAAGTTTTAACCTTTTCTAGTCTTTTTTGACAAATAAAAGAAGGTCATTTAAATATGTCAAAAATTTAAGGTTACCTTTATAATCCCATTACTCCTCACACAATATTGGATTTTCAATAAGAGTATTCACCTTGCACTATTAAAATGAATCAGCAATTAGGAGCATAGTCTCGGCACTGCTTCATAACCGTTGAGACCTAATTTGAGACAAGTTTACTAAGAAACATCTCGGCTCTTTTGCATAATGTTCATGCAACGATGATTAGCTCTCTGATGAAGAAAGTGAGCCCTAACTTCAGTGAGTAAGTTAGTAATTTTATTCAAACTGACGACGGCTTCCGACAAACAAAAAAGTTAATTATCTCAACCCGAGATTAATTTGTTCCAAAACTTTATATCAATAACATCCCTGGTAATTTAATCTAACAGCTTCTTTCTATATTCTTCTTTGGGGATATAATGTCCAACCAACAATCCGTATAATAATGAAGCAAAACTTCTAATGATTCTAGAAAACTGCAAGAGATAACAATAACTCAATATTGAAAAACTGTAAATGAATAGTCAGCATATCGTTTTCCTGATCCTTTTTCCACATATATACACACACACACACACACTCACACACGCATACACACACACATATATGTATATATATACATATATATAAATATATATATATATATATATATATGTGTGTGTGTGTGTGTGTGTGTGAGTGTGTGTGCGTGTGTGTGTAACATCGACGATCTATCACAGAAAAATGCAGTTACTGAGGTGAAGGAGGGATCAGAAAAACGTGATTTTGACAGTACGTGTTCGTATTGCCATACCTCTTCTGAATATATATATATATATATATATATATATATATATATATATATATATATATATATACGTATATATACTATATACATATATACATATACATATATATTGTACACACACATATATATATATATATATATATATATATATATTGTATACAGTATATATATATATATATATATATATATACAGTGTATATAAATATATATATACATATACATACAGTATACATATATATATATATACATATATATATATATATATATATATATATATATATACACACAGTGTATATAAATATATATATACATATATTTACAGTGTATATAAATATATATATATATATATACATATATATATATATATATATATATATATATATATATATATATGCATACAAATAAATATATGACCATTTTGCGAGTGAAGTACGCATATTATATCCGGTAATCATTAGACAAATGATCACCCAAAACAGGAGACCTATTGTAATTTTGGGACAATGTTCAGTAAATAGCATTCCCTCCAACATTAGCAAGCCTTTTTATTCAACACATTCCAAGCTTACCCTTACTATGTTCACGCCACTACTGCCATTAAGTAAATTCCTTCATAATGGTCATCTCCCACACTAGCATGAATTTCTTAATAAAAATTAAACAGCTTTTACATACTGTGATATACATGAATATGATTACGGACCAATAAGTATGAGATTTATGCCTTGATTATCACCGAGTAATCTTAATGTACAGCGAAGATCAAAAGTCCGCCTACATCCTATTCCTTCGTTGAGCCTAACCGACTCTTACCTATTAATAACCAATGGTCAGTGAATGTCAGAAGCTATTTGAATTTGACTGTACACCGAGTATTGAGTAATTAAAAAGCTCTAAGCTGATTCAATTAATATAAACAGTAACAATTTTTTCATTTCATTGTTAAGCCTCAAGTTTTAAGTTTTCCGTTTGTGACTTTTTGGCAGTTGCCAAACCTTCAAACAGTGATAGGTTTGATGTTTTTTTACTCCACTAAAGCAATCTCACAGCAGCAAGAAAACTTTCTACCACTCAGCAATACACAGACGTAGGTGACGTAACCATTATCAGTAAGGAAAAGAGCGACTGAAGAATTATAACTCAAAATAATTAATTCAGTCTTACAAACGAAGGATTATTTTTTTTAGGGTTATAGTAATTATAAATTGTGAACTACATAAATTGAAATACGGTACTAGGACATACATTAACAAACTGGGTGCACGTTTCCTAAATAACTTTGGTTGAGAAATTAGTCATTAAATTTCAACTAGAAGCATGAAAATGACAGTAATATCACAATACTCATCTAAATTTTCAGTTGTGATGATTTAGTTTCATATGAGGTATGAATTCCATTTATCTAAATTCTAGGTACATTAATTTTCTAGCACTGTCCGTTGTAACATGTTTAGGCATTTTAAGCATCATTAACTTCCTAATACTTTGACCACACAGGAAGCTTTTTTTCGTATTTCCATGGTTTTTTTGTCAGCCTCTTTACTCTCTTTAACAGTAATCACTAGATGATGTAGCATATCAAATACCCCGATCACATAACACTCTGGAGAAACAAATTAGATGGGGGTATTTCTAAGAGATATTTGGTTCACAGAAGACTTTCCTGGAAAACTAATTTCGAAGCTTAATTAGAGAATAGGGAAAACACTCGATAACCTCGCTCACCCAAATTCTTATTAACATAAATATAAGTAATACACAGTTTAATCTGATTTTTATTTTACGAACGTGTCCAACCGAATATAATGATTATCTTTTGAGGATAGAATATAGAAGCGGATTCGATATTTGTATCATAATATGAGTATATCCATGATTGGAAACGTATAACACTTGCTTGGAATATTTACTGGAACTAGAAGGGTGTTCAGCCACTACAATTTACATGCATATACTGTTTTTGAAAATATATTTAAATACCATAATTGGTTCAATATGGAACAACATACTAAATGTGCAGAGGAGGAACTCGTTATGAGATTTCATCATTAACATTTTCTTAATGACTTGTTTCAATTATTCTATATTCGTGCAGTTATGCATTCCCTTATATGCGACCATATTTGCTGAAGAACAAGAAACGAATTCAAAACTTGATCATGGTGTTTAAATATTCCTCTCAGAAGTTAAATGGGTCACAGACCTGTGATGCTGTAAGCGGAAAAATAACAATATTTTGAATAATCTGTACATAGTTCCATATAGAAAATACAATATAAGTTAATGATAACCTTTTTGAATACCGTTTTATTTAAGGAATTCAGTTCAACTGATCCATACATCATTCAAAGTATTGATAACTCAGTCCAGACAGCAGCAACATATTGGCAAAGCAGCTGACAATATTGGAAGCTTAGATAAGTACGAAGCAGAAAACACTGATAAATGAGTAAAAGTACTTAAGCGTTTTCCCTTCTTCCACCTGAAGTATTTCATCCTTATGTTGATGTACACAAAGCTGAAAGCCGCACCGGCACTGGCGTTGAGTTGTGCATCTAATGTACTTTCCATGAAATAGCATGGTAAAAGAAAAAAAATTATATTCGAACTGTCAACCATACCTACTGACCTAGGTATACATAAAATGTTGCAGAATATTGTTCATCTTGCAATATTCGTCATGTAATAGCTGTACTTAATCACGAAATTCAAGAGATTCTTATCTCCCTTCCACAAAATATTCCAGTACTCAAAGAACGATGCACGAGACCTTTTACCGAGTGTTTAGTAACGATTTCTTTCGAGTAGTATAAGTAATGAACATTGCTTCCTTCTAAGTGCAGATCTACACTTCAATTCTAGAGGCGAGTTCCTCTAAAAACAATATTGTTACGCATAGCAACCAACCAGTAATTAGGTCTTCTAACATAAAGCTGCTTCCATGTCTATACAGTAACATACGGAGCTAAATTCTATGTTGTACCCTTTTTCAAGTTACATGTAGATTAGCAACTAATTATCTTAAGCCTTCAGCTTAAATATCCTGTTTCCCGAGCAGCCTGGTGGTATTTTTAATTAAACCATTATCCATGTATATATGTTAAAAAGATAAACTATGAAGGAGTTCCTATTCAGCTTCTTGCTGTCCTTCAGTACTTTTGACGAGAACTACATTATATTTGTAAAAAAATAGTCAATAAACACAATCTTTGAATACCAAAGACAGTAAACGTGCAACATTTTCAATCATGCTTGCTGTTTTTTTTATCAATTATGTTTATGATAAATATTTTGAGAAAATACTGCGTTACCAAAGGCAGTTACTTTAATTTATGCCCTTTTGAGTTCAGATAGGGACGAAAGCCTGCAAAACAAAAGATGCTTTAGTTTTGGATAATTAACTTTTTTTAATGATTACGCAATCAGCTTGAAAATCCCACTTTGCTCATTCCGCATAGGTCATTCAATTATCATACTGTATGTTTGTTTCTTACGACTAAACAAAAACAACCGTTTACCTTGGTGGCCTCAATTTCCAGACTGTACAGATCTTGCTGGTTGTGCC
>NC_090764.1:25540395-25547895 GCF_036898095.1 Palaemon carinicauda
ATACAGTATATATATATATATATATATATATATATATATATACACACACATATATATATATATATATATACATATATATATATATACATATATATACATATATATTCATATTTATCTATCTATCTATATATATACACACATATATATATATATATATATAATATAATATGTATAAGGGGATTATTATTATCACTTCCTAAGCTACAACACTAGTTGGAAAATCAGGATGCTTTAAGACCAAGGGCTCTAACTGGGAAAATAGACAAGTAAGACCCTGGTACAGAGGCTATGACATTATCCAAGACTAGAGAACAATGGTTTGATTTGAGAGTGTCCTTCTCCTAGGTGAGCTGCTTACCATAGCTGAAGAGTCATTTTTACCCTCACCTAGTGGAAAGCAGCCACTGACCAATTACAGTGCAATGGTTAACTCCTTGAGTGAAGACGAATTTTTTGGTTATCTTGGTAGTCAAATTTATGAGGAAAGGGGTGAATGTGTATAGAATAGGCCAGACTATTCTGTATGTGTAGGCAAAGGAAAAATGAGCCGTATCCAAAGAGGGATCCAATGTAATACTATCTGACAAGTCAAAAGGACCCAATAACTCTCTCGGGGTAGTATCTTAGTACAGTATCTCAGTGGGTGGCTGGTGCCTTGGCAAACCCACTATCTACTACTTAACCTTCAAATTCTGGGCTACGAGTTGGGATGCTATAATTTGGAACAAATCCATTCTCAGGCGGGGTCTACAATACTCTAATGACAATCAGGCACTATAGTCTTTAAATGGACCAATTATTTGAACACAGGTTCTCCTGCATACTAGTAAAACTTGCTTGTCATTTTCGCTTCATATGAATGTATTCAGTTAGTTGTGTTTAGTAAAATTTTACTTTTACATTCATAATGACTTCACAAGATGAAACACAAAATGCCTCTCGGATGAAATGGGCAACTTTGATGTTATCCGAGTCCTTGTTTGTGAAGCACAAGATAAGGGATATAAAAGTTAGAGAAGAAAGAAAACTAATCCTCTGCAAGACCTCACTGAAGCTGCAAAATGAACCCTAATAGCCTTTAACTCTGCAGTTGACTTTGCTGTTCAAAGTTGAAAACAAATAGGGATGAAATGGAAACTTTTCTTCATCTCTCTCTCTCTTTGAAATTTCGGAAAGCATTTAACGCTAAGTTACTCTTGTTAGTGGACCAAGGGAAATGCAATAGATTTTAGACGAAGATAATGATTTTTACTAAGTGAACCCGGCCTGCGTGTGAATATTACCCAAAAATTTATATGTGAAATGAAGGCTATCTTGGACTTAAAATATTATTCCCCTTTTGCGTAATGAAAAGCTTCGTTAGCACACTATTTCCTTTTGTCATCAATTTCATTATAACTAGTTAACGCGACCTGTCACAAATGACGACTAAATATTTAGATAGATATACACGCATACGCACAACACCCTCCCTCTCACCAGGGTATGACTATTTCCCCTCCCTCTAACCCGAGGACTGGGGAGCTGAGCGTGACCGGATATATATATATATATATATATATATATATATATATATATATATATATATATATACTTGCTCTTTGAGATTATAATAATCATTGCTGTTGACAGATCCTCTTTCAACAGTATAGAAATGAAATAGAATAACTGTCTCATTTCCGTGAGAAAAGACAGATTTATTTGTAATTCTAGATTATTTATATTTTGCAAAATGAGGATGTTCTGATGCTCAATTTCTTATTTTGAAGGACATAGATATTACGAAAATGGGAATCATTCTACGAAATTTGACTGGATTGACTGTTGTATCGTCTCCATCTATCAAGTGTAAAATCTGGAGCATTGTGTGCAGAAAGAGGTAACATAGAAAATATACTATAAAATGAAAGCTACAATTAGATGTAACATATTATTGCCCCTAACATTAATATTATCCCATTGCCTAAAATACACTTCCAAAAAGCAATAACGGAAGGAACCAAATCTGACATTTTGTCACAATATCTGGAAAGGAATCGGGGAATATAATTTGAATTCTGTTGGAGGGGGAAGGTTACCATGATAACATGAGCTCCACTAACAAGATTCAGGCACAACTGTGTAGTTAATGGGAGTTTAATAGACCCAGTTAATGCTCCCCAGACAACACCATAACTCGGAATTACGCCTGTGCACGACATCAACTTGGACTTATTTTGATAATGTATTTCAACAAAATATCCCTTGGATATTATCTGAACGTTACCACAATATTATTGAGAATTTCTATCTTTATTTTTCATCAAATATCTAACACATTTTAACATAAGTGGTGCGGAATGAAAAGTGTCATTAAGAAAACTATATAGAAACTTGTCAATGAAAGTATATAGATACCTTTAATCCACGAAGTCCTCGAGATATCATTCCCTTGTCTTGATCAGCAAACATTATACATTCACGAATAAAAAAAAATTTACTCCAAAAATTATTTCTCGGCATCAGTTAACTTTTACCATCGACGTTCCCTTGCGGAACAATCTAATTTTCCTTTAAAAATATTTTTTTCATATTATTCCATAAATTCTATCTAAATCCCTTTTCAATTATATTAGCTCCTACCAGTCTATTCACTACATCTCTGATGACAGTTGTGGAATAGGTTGGCCAGCTAACCCATATTGAACCTTTGATGCTGCTAACTTTGAATGAAAGTTTTCAGTGGTTCATAACTTATACTGGCGAGTCGAATAAAGTTACTATACCGTTACTTAAAACTTTCCCAATAGGGAACAAAGAATACGCATTTCTATATTTCCATAAAGGCTTCTTTCTTTTACCACTATCAATATTCGTATATTTAACGGATCTTCCAAATATTGCTATAAGACTACAGCAGTTACACATTAATCCTAATTTTAATGCTAATACTATTTCCTTTTGAATTCTCATTGCTTTACGTAAGTACTTATACACATTTGACTTTTATGATAAGAGCACGCTCATACATATCAACTCAGATATACAATATCCTACAGAAATAAAATTTAGCAATGAGTGAATTGGTTACTTTGAGTATAATGCTGCATGAGAATCGTTGAAAGTTTCATATGTCATTATGTTAACACATCTAGCAACTTGCAGACAGATTGAGCACTGAAAAGGAATATCACTTATCAAAAGGAAAATGAAGGGATTTCATACATGGTGGTGCACATTAATTATAAATTTATTTCTAGGTCTGCAAACAATATTACAATCAAGTGCCACCGTAACCGACCTTTTCATCCTAAACTTATCAATATATGATACACTTGTTTTCATGTTCTGTATATGAAAATTAATTCCTAGAATTATCTTCCATATGCTTACAGGATATTACATGCATACACTAACTATATATATATATATATATATATATATATATATATATATATATATATATATATGGATGTCATTTCTTGAGTTGTTTTAGAAGAAAGATATTAGAATGTCCAATAGATTACGGGGAGCAGAACCACCAATGCCAGCCTATTTCAATATGAATTGCGTGCCATCTTGCCGATATATATATATATATATATATATATATATATATATATATATATATATATATATATATATATATATACAGTATAATTTGTTTCCATTTATTATTGACGACGGTTTATTTTTCGAGAGGCGAATTCTTTAGGACAGAATAAAAAAATATGAACATACGTAATTAAAGTTTCTGATGTTTGTTCCTTATTTATTTTACTTTTTTGCCTATCTCGGATGTTTCCGCCATGTACATAGCAATGTTTAATTGAAATTTACATAACATTTACCTTAAAAATATAAGATGCCGTTAATATTTCAAGGGAAATGTTCTTTACCATGGTATAGTCGGAAAACTTGAGAAAAAGCAAGTCAAAGAAAATAAATGCATATCTTCTTAAATTAGAAGTTCCAGCAAATAAACTTGACTGCTAATCGAATTTTTATTTGTTTTTTTATTTTCAAGAATAAGGTACCCTTAAATCAATATATAACAGTAATTTAAAAGAAAGTAATAGAGAAATCAAAGTTGGAATGTAATTTATAAAAGAAAATTTCTGTTTTTGTTACAAGAACAGCTACTGTAAAAAGCAATATGTGATGTGAGACCTGCCTACGGCATACTATTGTAATCAACACCGACCCCAAAGGATTCCCATTTTTTTTTAACTGAGCGTCCTCCACAATCTTTTTAAGATTTTAAAATATTCAGAAATTTTTCTAAATCGTATATTTTCTAGGTGTCTAAAGTCATCATCGGAATCTGTAATTTAAACACGTTAGTAATTTGAAAATGTATTTAAAAGCTCAAATGCCATCATCACAATGCTGATATTTAATACCTGAAACATTTCATTTTTGCAAATGGGATAATAAAATTTGATATAAACATTGCACAGTTTTTGCTAAATACTCATGACTGGAGCTAATTAAATCTTGCCTTCCAATTAATTATTTTTCCACCCTATACTACAGAGCTCAAGTTTAATATTTGCAAATAAATCCCTTGTTACTTGTGCTGGCAAACGCGTCCATGGGGCTAATTGCAGAAAAGTGAAGGCATTCAGATGCTGCTGGCAGTGGGAACTAGTTCTACAACTAATATTTCTGTTCACAGCCTTCATTGCATCTCATATCTTCTATGGAGTAATTTTTGACTGTAGATAATGATGCTAGATTCAGCATATAATATAATAGCTGCTTATGAATACAGGTTTCCTTGAGAGGAATGCTATAACCACTGTTCCAACCAGTTGTCAAGATACCTGTGCCTTGCCTTCCATAAAATATGGTATCTAATAGGTTACCTGGTGTATTCAGAGCAACGAGATTATCTTCACTACCTGGTGTATTCAGAGCAACGAGATTATCTTCAGTTTTCTTTTATCGTTTCAATTAATTAACTTCGGAGTTTCCAAATATTTTTGGGCTAAAATTTCACCATCATAGCCTTTATATTAAAGTGTAATTCCATCACTCAACCAAGGTAGTCCTGAAGGAGGGTCACAAAATTATTCGAAACACGTGTCGAAACCATGCAATACATGAAGAAACGTTAATGCAATTTTCCTGTTATTCTGAAAACTATCAAAACTACCTTGATGACAGTTTGTCCCGAGAGATGCTATCTTCAATTCTTGGACACCACTAAGACTTTGTCTTTTCACTAGAACGTAAAGTAACATGCTCAGGTGCTTATATATATATATATATATATATATATATATATATATATATATATATATATATATATATATATAAAACATGTGTATATGCGTTGTGTCTGTAGTGGTAGGCTAAATATCTACAAAAATAAAGTTTTCATTTGTTTATTTATAAAAATATACAAGTCAAAGGAAATAATTCAGGCATTGGGGAAGTATCCTGAGCAAACCTATAAAGACTATTTTCCTGTACATTTATTACATGAACGTCTAGCCCCAAACAACCAACTCTTATATCACCGTTCGCGATTTTTCTGGGAAATTGTGCTCCAATGAATCATGCCTGTATCAACACTCGCAAAAGAAATTACTACAATATGCGTAAAAATATATATTTCATATCATAATATGATACTCTGTTTTGCGCATACTGCTGCCGCCATATATCATATACTGCATGAAGGGAAATCCTATATGATTGTAGAAAAGGAAAACACTAAACATGACTTACGGAAAGAAGGCTAAATAAATAAGCGTTATTGTGAATAGAGTAAATTGAAAGATATATTTCTAAACGTTGTTATGACCTTTTCCTATGAAGACAACACACATCTGATCTCTCCTTTACCCTTCATCATATTAGGATCAAGTAACTCCAATCCTCAACTATTCCTATATTTTCATGGTAGAATTATAACATTCCTAGGGAATCATACTCTTTTGCTGCCATTACATTACAAGCGACCTATATATTTCTTAAGCTTTGACCTACGAAAAAAGCTATTATAAATAACGGTATAGTTTAGGGTTATTAAAAATTAACCCAAATTCAACGTGAAAGCGATATGGGTAGCGTTTGCTTGACTCTCCTATCGAGGGTAGGTTCAAGCTTCAATTCACGGGGAAAGTTCGAGTTATTCACTTCCTCCCTTCCTCAGATTTTAAGTCTATCCAAAAATTTTAGCAAGACGCACAGAAAAGCTATTCAGCAAGATAGCACATAATTTATATTGCACTGGGCCGGCATTAGTGGTTCTGCTCCCCGTTATCTATTGGGCATTCTAATGTCTCACTTCTAAAAGAACTCGATAAATGGAATCCATTTATAGAGATCTTTTGATTACTCTAGACGTCAAAAATACCCCAAAATTAATAGATTATTTTTTTTTATTAATCCTATAATACTGTAAGATACCTAAATTTATTGCGGAATGTCATAAAATGAATTTGACCTATAAATTCTTCCACAACCTTCGTTTCAAAGGGGTAAAAAAATCATAAGTTCGGGTTGATGTAAAGTAAGATACATATGGATATAAATAATGCTGTCATGGGAGAATATCAACTCTTCACAAAAAGAATGAACCTCATAAGACCTTCTTGAAAATAATATAAGCCTAAAAATACTGGAACTGGTCAGAATAGTTAATGGAATTAATCAATTACTTTTCTCCATTTCATTGCATAATACACAAAATAATTTCCCTAAAATATCTACTCTATGAAAAGTCCTTTTCCTTTTGTTTATATATATTTTTCTAGTACTATTTTATTCCCTGTTAGATACAAAAGTGTTGAAAATAATTATATAGTTTTCGCATTGATTGGTACTAATTACTGCCTGAACCACAATGTACATAAGAAAACGCAAATTTAATTACGATTGAAGATATGAAATTATCTATTCCTCTCTGTCTCCAACTAATTTGCAATATTTTGAGCTACTTGGAATATGTTATATTCTTTACTTGTTAAGAATATTAATGAGGGCTGACTTCCTTCGGTAACACATTTAGCAGTTTATTATCCCAAATGAGACACATGTAAGTATGGCAAAAAAAAAAAAAATCTTTCCAAAAGCCAACACAAATAAATACCAATGAGAGATTCGTATGTTTTCTCTAATTACGCACCTGAATGGTTTCCATGTAATATAAATTGAAAATTACTCAATTTCACGTATTACAAATCATATCAACTGTAAAGGGTCTTAGCTTTTCGATCCAAAAAGCATATTTCGCTATTAAAAATTCCGGTTTCTCATTCGCCTTTTCAAAAAAAAAAAAATTCAAATAATGTAAAAGAAAAATTATCTTCAATTTGCATCGCAAACATTGTTCACTTAATTGAATTTCCGTCGTCAGGAATCACTCATGCAATTTAACATTTAATTCCACCTAGCCTATGTGCTCTGACATTAAACTGATTCCAATGAAAGTATGCGATGGACATTTCAAACTTAGCTGTTATGAAAGGATTTGGTTAGAATATGTTTGTATAATACGCACGTGTAACC
>NC_090764.1:25550395-25572895 GCF_036898095.1 Palaemon carinicauda
ATATATATATATAATATAATATATATATATATATATATATATATATATATATATAAGAGAGAGAGAGATTTATAAGCAGTATCTCCATTTCCTTTGAAACTGGATTATTATTCATTTTCCTTTTTAAAACTTAAACTTTCATATATTTCTATTTTCTGCTCCGCATCCCTTCTTTCGTAGTTTAAAACAATCTATTTACTTAAAAACCATAATGTATTTCTATAAAAATAATTTATATAAATAACTGACAAGTAAAATTACTTACTTTCTCTTATTATCTTCCTATATGAAAGAAATTCCGTATTTTATCCACCCCGTGGTTGATAGTGGTAACCATTATTTGCTAGCACCACGAAGAATAGAATGACATATATCTACAAACTATATTGTTAACTTCCCACTGTACTAACTTCCTGGATAGTACAGTGGTAAAGTGTTTGCCTAACATTCGCATGGCAGCAGATCGATCCCAGACCGAAACCGTGAGTTTAAGCTGTTTACTGGGGAGGCCACTGCATTGGTTGGGTACTACAGTGGGGAGTTGGGCTTGCCCGGCTGACATTCTGGTGAGTATCTTTTCTGGTGAAACTGGAGCTTAAACCAGACACCTTTACCTTTAGAGAATTTAAAATCAGTAACATCTTTCTGCGTAAATTTTCGTCACAATTTTTAGCGTTTCTTATAAGGTGAAAGACTGGTACACAAATAAAAGAATCTAAATCTACTCCATTGTTGAAATAGTTGCTTTTGGCAATCTGGAAGCGCCCAAAATAAAGAAATAAAGAAAAATAGATGTCCTGTTTGTTAATGACGTAAAGGAAAGGTTTCCGTCAAGGTTCTTGTGAACACAATACACTCTTTTTTTTTTAATAAAACTTGGACAGAAAATGACCTCAGAAATATTATGGATTTTTATAAAGCTGAATTATAAAAGACGTGAACTCTAAATTTTAGCAGCATTAACTGTTAAATAGGAAGCGAAACTTAAAAACCTGGAATACCAGTTTAACCTGTTATTGTCGCCAAGTCAATCAATTAGTTAAAATCATAAATACGACCACACACACCTACGTCGGTTTACATTAAAGCACTCTACCCTAGTTAAATGATATTATGTGAGTGATGACCGACTGCTGAATTTGATTGAACATTCCAGAAGTTGCTTGATTTTAGTGCTGCCTTTGAACGTGTTAATCATGAGGGCATTGTTTACAAACTCAAACAGTTGGGAGTAGGCGGGTCTTCTCTTAGCATTATTATTGGATTTTTAAGTAATAGATTGCAAAGTGTTCTTGCTGATCGGCACCAAAGTGAGTATTGAAAGGTGATATCTGGTGTTCCTCAAGGTAGTATTCTTGGGGAATCACGAATTACTGGAATCCCCCGGATTTACTGGAATCCCCAGGTAAATACTGGAATCCCCTTGAAAATTACCGAAATCCCCTACAATATCACTGAAAAACCTTAGAAATCGATGCAAAATATGTGTTTTTATTAATTTACATTATTTTTTAGTAAAGTAATTAAATAAAATGGGTATTTTAAAGCATTTTTCTATATACCCTTTCCACAATATATAAAAGGGTACAAAAGGGTACAGAACCTAACAAACCCACCTAACCTAACCTAGTAGTTCCCCGGGCCCCCTTCCCAGGTCACAACCACTAGCCGGGGGCAGGACCTAGGACCCCCTTCCCACGTCACAGCCCCTAGCTAAAGTTCTACCTGCAAATAATTATATAAAAAATATAAATGCTAAAAACATAAGAATAACGTATTTTAATAAAAACATATTATTTATCGATTACTAAGGGTTTGCAGTGATATTGTAGGGAATTCGGTAATTTTCAAGGGGATTCCAGTATTTACCTGAGGATCAGTAAATCCGGGGGATTCCAGTAATTCGAGGTACTGGTGTTCTTGCTCCATTACCTGGCATACTATATCCATATGATATTTGTGGCTTGCCCTAGAAAATCAGCTCGTTGCATACGCAAATGATGCTACTCTTTGTGCCTTAATTCCATCTATGAAATGTACATCTGGGGTTGCTGAATCCCTTAAAATTAAAATCAGCGCACGGTGCAAATTATGGGGGATGAAGTTAAACCTTAACAAAACTTAAAGTAGGATTATAAATAGGTCGAGGACAATGGCTCATCAACATCAAGATCTCTGCATTGATAATGTTTCTTTAACTACATACAACTTTAAAATTCTAGGTGTGGTTCTTGATTGCAAATTTACTTTTGAGAAGCACATTCGATTTTTTTTTCTTCTTTAAGTACGCATAAAATTGGCTAATTGGGCACTCTGACCCATATATGATTCGAGTTAGGCTTATATCATTAGTGTTCCTGGTTATGATATATAACATAAGCCAGTGCTTGGATATTGGATACACTCATGTGTCCTAGTGCTTGTCCTAGACCAACAATAACGTATTCATAACAACAAGAACGTTAGCATTCAAAGTTCTTGTGACACGACGTTTTTCCTTCCTAGAGCTATAATATTGTGTTTATAATAAAACATTGCTCAACACATTATGAGAGCAGACTGAGGCCATTAACATTCATATTTCTTGTGACATGATCTTTTTGTTAACACAAGCACTGAAATTTCCCAGGACACCCATCTCAGTTTTGTTGATGTTTTGTAGTACTGCACCAGGGGCACATTAGCAGATGTCTTCAGATGTTTTGTCAGCATCTAAAGTTGGGGCTTAAGCAATGATGAATGTCAAAAAACAGCCTTTGTTTATTGGTAGATGCCGGATCATAAGTCTCTCATTAATGCCCGTTGGACCTTCAGGTAGGTTTTTATCTTGGTCTTTAAAGCAAAACCCACAGGGTGAATTCTATGAGAATCCTTTGGTATGCTTCTACAGAATTAGGTTTATCCAGCACACTATTCTGTAAGAGAGACCTCCCTCAGAAGGTGTCTCACTTAGTGTAGCAATTTCTATATTGTATTTCCGAAATTTGTTGGTAACTATATCAATTCTCCACGATGATATTGTAGTTTTACCAGTAGTCTGATCTTGGAGCGTCCTTATTCAGGATACTATGTTTAGTATATGATTATTATTTTTTGTGACAGCATATTGCGTTGTCTGAATGTTTGCAACTAGGTACTAATATCAAGTATTCTCAATGTTTGCAGCTAGACATCTATATCGAGTATAACAAAGGCGCATCCCTTCAGGTTCAGGTTCAGGTTCTGGGGTGAGGCATAGCCTTTACAACGGCGCCTCTGTGTCTTTTAGTCTTGTGTTCCTTATTTTCACTAGTTTTTCTCTTTTCATCCACATTTGTTGTAGTATACTTTTCTTATTTTCAATATTCTCTTCACAAAAAAAGGAATTTTCCAACTGTTTGTGCACTATCTTCTTCGTATGGTTGTTGGAGCTCAATTGCTTTTATTCTTATATCACTAAACTGTGGACAATATAATATAAAGTGGTTAGCATTTTCTTCTACATCACAGAATACACAGTTTATATTTCCATCTTGGTGTCTGTTTCTTATATTCAAGCCCAATGAGTGTCCTTGCTCTGAATAATAAAATTGACCAAAATGTATTGTCATACACTTCCTCTTCCTTGATTTCACTTTTCCAGTTTTTATACAAAATTAGACTCTCCTTACACTCCATTTCACTCTTCCATTTGCTTGTGTCCCATTCTCTTGTTCTCTTCTTTATGTCCTCTTTCGTACATCTCTTGACTTCTCTCATCGCCATCCCACATTCTTCAGCATACTTCTTCACATGCATCCACCACTTCCTCTCTTTTTCTTCCAAATCATTGACTATTGCTGTTAGTAGGTCCTTTTCTCCCTTAAAAATGCTATTAAGGTACCTCAGCTTACCATCCATTACCCTTGTTTTCATAGCAGATGCTCCTACATCCCCTCTCAAGGCTACAATTGCTGTATTCTTTACACCCCCTAACATCCTTCTATACACTCCATTCTCTATTCTCTGCAACTTTTCTATTTCCGTTTCCGTTAAGTTAATCACATTTGTTCCATATAATATAGAAGGTAGTGCTACACTTTTCCAGTATGTTTTCCCTATCAGTATCTTATTACAACTTTTTTCTATGATCGAATATGTAAGATTAGCTAGCTTTTGCGCCTTAACTATCATTTCACTTTTCTGTGTTTTGAACTTATTCCTACTATCATCTACCTTGATACCTAGGTATTTAATATTGCTTACTACTCTTATTCCCTTTATATTATCTGGTTTCTCCTTCATATTATATATAAGTACGCTACTTTTGTCTCTGTTTATGTCTAAACCACACTGCTTTCCTATATCTATCACTTTCCTTATGTTTAATTCAGCATCCTCTATATTCTCAGCAAGCACTAGGACATCATCAGCAAAAAATAATACTACTAGCTTTATAATATAATTTTTAAAACCATTACCTTCCTTTTCTACTTGTTTTATAATCTGATAAGTAATTAATTTGAATAATGTTGTAGAGGCAGTACAGCCTTGCTTTATTCCACTACTTACGCTCAATTTTTGTTCTACTCTTTCCCCTATGTCTAACGTAGTCGAGTCTCCCACATATACTTCAGCTATAGAGTTAATTATACTAGTATGTACTTTATATTGCTTTAATGTTTCTATCAGTGCTTCCCTTTTTATGGAATCGAAAGCTTTTTTGAAATCTAAAGAGGCCACTATGAGTTTTTTCTTATTTTTGAAAGTTTCTTCGACCATGTATTGTAAGATGAAAATATTATCCTCAATCCTTCCTCCTTCTGTAAATCCCGCTTGACTATCGTCTATGGCATTATTACTTTTTAGATGCCCTTCTATTTCATCCTTGATAAAAGCCATGTATATTTTATATGATACATTTGTGAGAGCTATAGGTCTCAATTCCTTTGCTGTTGGCTTGTTTTTCTTTTTTAACATTTTTGTTCTGGATTCTTTCCAGCTTTTGGGTTTTTCTTTGCTGGCTAGTTCCTCTTTGTAGCAGTTCACTAGTGTATTCTTGCATATATCACTCATCATCATTGCTTTGTAGTAGTCTGGCTTTAGTCCATCTGGGCCAGCTGCTTTACCTTTCTTTAGACGTTTTAAGCATTTTTCTAATTTACCTTTACTCATTTCAGCGGCGGGCATGGGTTTAATTATTCCTTCGACATTAAATACAGCATCGTAATGCTCCCTTAAATGTTCAGGTATATCATATTCGTTTACAGTTATAATGTCATTCTCTCTTCTCAAATTATCCAGGTATTCGCTCTCCTTCTCCTCATTCCAGATCTCAGTTATTCTATTTTCATGAGTGTTGTAGACTGTTTTCCAAAATTTTACTAATTCTTCTTTAGCCTCTTCATCTGATAGTTTATTTCCTCTATCTCCATATAATTGTATTGCCTCGCTTTTTATTTCTTTGCTATTTCTTAATTTGTTTATGTTTTCCCATAGTTTATTGTTTTTATCATCTCTTATCTCCCTGGTCTTCTTTTTCTCATATAACGTTATGCTCTCTTTCACCAGTATTTGTACTTCTTTCTTCTTATGCTTTAAAAGAGAAGCTCAGTTGAGCATGCAGTTATTAAAGATGAGTGCCACACAAAAATTTACCCACTCTGTAGCGACTAATTCTAACATGTACAGTACCTCCATACCCCAACACCAAAGTGACTTGATAATTGATGATGATGTGATGATTAAGATGAGGAACTTTGCTCTTGCCCTGTAAAATGATTGGTGTGAGATAAATGGCTAGACTCAAACTTGACAAATCCACCTAATGTTAGATGTCAAGGGGGAACCTCAACCTGACACGCGGCTTCGCTCAAGGAGTTTGCCAATAAATTCTAAAGTAAGTATCTTGACTCTCAACTCAATGTCCATTATCAGTGCATTCTTCATCATTTGAGGAGAACTTGTATCTTTCGTATCAAGAGACTAACCCACAAGGTAGTGGAACCATCAACTTGGCTTAGCCCTTCAATCGAAATGGTATACCTGTGGCCCTTGTAGCCAACAAGCAACAAATGAGGTGGTAAACAGTGTTCTTGGGACATCCTGAGAGAATGCAACTGCCCTATTAACAAAGGAACAACACCTCTTGACAACCCCAAACAACCTTCCTTCTTATGGACAAGAGGAAAAATGTTTCCAAAGAGAAAGATATAGAAAGTAGGTTTGACAATAAGGTGAAAAAAAAATCCAGATTAGGACCAAATATATCTAGTAATATCCTTGATGATATATTCAAGAATACTATCAAACCAAGATTCTTTATAGTGTTTAGGAACCAGAAAGTTTGGGGTTTCAACTACGAAGACAATTCTCGAAGAATATACACCACACATGCAATTTACAAAATATCAAATTGTTTAAAATAACCAAAATTAAAATCTTAAAAATATCCAGGAGGGGGAATTCCTTTAAAGGGTTCAGGGTTAAGAAGATAACAGAAGTTTTGTGTATTATTATTATCATTATTACTTGCTAAGCTACAACCCTAGTTGGAAAAGCAGGATGGTATAAGCCCAGGGGCTCCAACAGGGAAAATAGCTCAGTAAGGAAAGGAAAAAAGGAAAATAAAATATTTCAGGAAGAATGACATCAAGCAAGAGAACTCTAAACCAAGGCAGTGGAAGACCATGGTACAGAGGTTATGGCACTACCCAAGACTAGAGAACAATGGTTTGATTTTGGAGTGTCCTCCTACAAGGGCTGCTTACCATAGCTAAAGAGTCTCTTCTACCCTTAGCAAGAGGAAAGTGGCCACTGAACAATTACAGTGCAGTAACCCCTTGAGTGAAGAAAAATTATTTGGTAATCTGTGTTGTCAGGTGTATAAGGACAGAGGAGGATATGCAAAGAATAGGCCAGACTATTCAGTGTGTGTGTAGGCAAAGGGAAAATGAACCGTAACCAGAGAGAAGAATCCAATGTAGTACTGTCTGGCCAGTCAAAACACCCCATAACTCTCTAGCGGTAGTATCTCAACGGGTGGCTGGTGCCTTTGCCAACATACTACCTACTATGGTCATGAAAATCCCGATGTTAGATATCTTGTTTATTCCCTTTCGTAAGAATAAAGGAAAATACTCGTTTCCTTGATTTAAACATGCATGTCTCAGCTCATAAAACTAATTATAAAATGTACAGTTATTTTGTAATTTTCAGCGTATTACAAAGAAGTGAGGCTTCCTACCTTTTGAAATTAATAAGAATTGGGTTATCATTAAACAAAAGGTAAAATGCAAGAAAAGATTAAAGAGTGAAAAACTTGTGTTTGAATGGAATGCTCCACTAGCAAATATACGTATAAGAAGAAATAAACAAAGCTTCATCAATCTACTGAGTGATGACCTTCAACGGCAGCACAACGATGTTCTTCATGCCAGGGCAGATGCAGATGTCCTCATAGTGGAGACAGCCATTGCATGTGCAAACACCAAGGACACCGTATTAGTTGGCGATGACACCGATCTTCTTGTTCTCCTATGTAGTCGTGCAGGGCCCACATCACACAACCTGTTCTTCCGACCTGAGCCTAAGCTGACGTCAAGGAGGCAAGCAAGATGTTGGAATATCGAGCAAGTGCAAAAGACACTTGGACGCCATGTGTGTGACAAGCTCCTTGTGGCACATGGACTCCTGGGTTGTGATACCACGTCAAGACTGTACTCCATTGGCAAATCAGCAGCTTTGAAGAAGCTGAACTCCAGTGCGTATTTCTCTGGGCTTTTGGCAACGTTCAACACTCCTGGAGCGTCGAAAGAGGATGTCATGACAGCTGGAGAGAATGCCGTGGTTTGCTTGTACAATGGCCAGCCCGGGGAAACACTGGACATACTAAGGCTTCAGCGCTTCTGCCAGAAGGTTTCAACAAGCACTGTCAGAGTTGAGCCTCGTACCCTGCCCCCTACATCAGCATCTGCAAAGCAACATTGCCTACGGGTGTATGTTCAGGTTCAGCAGTGGCAAGGAGTTGGCATGGATGCCAATGGTTGGGGATGGGCTATCCGTGACGAGAGAATGGTTCCCGTTATGACCGAGATGAAGCCTGCTCCAGATTACCTGCTAGATGCCATCCACTGTGGCTGCAATACAGACTGCAGCACCCGACGATGCAGCTGTCGCAAGTACAACCTGGAATGCTCTTCCGCCTGCAGTGAATGCAAAGGACTTCACTGTTCTAATGTGACCTTGCCAGAACCAGAAAGTGATCCAGAAGAAGAATGCGCTCTTGCTGGTCCTGAAGATGAATAAACATTTGTCAGTGTGGTCTGGTACATGGAGATGTCTTGGCAACATGATTAGACTTGACTCTCAGTTCATTCAACTCTTGATCCTTGGTCATGGTCATCGTAATTTAGCTAAAGTGAATGCCGGTGTCGTAATGTAACATGTATACAGTTGTTTGTCTAGACTCTAGAATATACACTGAAAATTTTATGCAGATTTTTTTTCTTCAAACCTTCTCTTAATGATTGCAAAATTTGGAAATGTTCCAATGCTTCGATTTTCCTTGATTTTTAGTATGTCATTCTCCACTAAATTTGACATTGAAAAATGCATGTTTCATTACTATTGCAATTTGTGGTGGGTTCGACCCAAAAATGACGTAGAATGACTGGCCTAAAATATTATTTGTCCCTTATATGACACCTGTACCGTGCGTGTTGAAGTGGGAGAAAGCAATAATGGTTTTGTGCCTTTGATAAACATTCTACCAGTCTTCCACCTATATAGGGATGGAATGTTTGTATTGACTATTGTACAGCTAAGAAAATAGCCTGTGGAATATAAAAGGTATCCCAGAAACAATAACCCGATATAAAAATAACAAAACAGATAAAAATAGACAAACAAAAAAAATCAGTAGAATAATCATCTCTTTGGCATAAACAAGCGCTACTTTAAAAAGCACGGCATTACTGGTAGCGGTAAAAAACACTAAACCTCATTTTGGAGTGTAAATATATTTCAATAAAACACAAGAGAAGGGAAAGGGTCCATTACTTTGTGCGTATTCTTTATATGCTGATTTATTTATGGTGCAACAACTTCCAACGGCAGGCTCATTCCATACCTGCCTAGTTTGTCTTGGTTTAAAAAAAAGGTAAAATGCCTTTGAAAAAGAACTTCCTAAATGTTAAATCATGGAAAAAGATTTATATGAATCTTTAGAATAATACTAAACAACACTGCAATAGCTTGAGTTTATAATTCCTTTGTGTTTAATTTAAGTTCCCGTAATTGGTATGAATTTTCAACTGTAGTAATGTTCTCTCTCTCTCTCTCTCTCTCTCTCTCTCTCTCTCTCTCTCTCTCTCTCTCTCTCTCTGAAATGGCTTATTGAGATTTCTGTTAAAGCTGTAGGAGTTTACCAAATGATAATTTGCACATAAGTGTATATTCTAAAACCAGTTCAATTAGGCAATAACTCATAACATTCAGTAATGTCTTTGCTGTATTGGATTACACGAGCCAACAAGCTTTTATGTACGAAATCTTTAAAGGCTTACCATATGTTACACAAGTTAGTTGAGAATATTTTTTCAACCATTTTTCCATGGCAAAGAAGTGTTGAGTAGTCATTTGACTTTAGGTAATCTATATCCGACGGGGTAGGTCTCCTAACTTCGACGGGAATTATTAATAAATCCTATCTACAACACTATGTTGGTATTCATACAGCTACATATTAAAAGATAACTGAAACATTCTCGTTTTCTAATTACCTCTATCAATTACTAGACACTAAAACTTCAAAAATTCTAAATTTTTGGTGCAAGTGGTGATCGTCTTTGGGAGGTGACCCTATAAATCTGTAACTTTAACAAGTTAACAATCTACATATCTGTTAAGAAATATTAAACAAGACTTACAGCAATCTACTATATATGCTGAATCCTAATACAGAAATAAACCAATATATGATGACAAAACTCGTGATACGTTCGATAATTATAAAAAAAAATCAAGGAAATTGTTGAAGCGAAAATAAATTAAAACTTTTTCATGCAGGCATCTCATGAGAGAGAGAGAGAGAGAGAGAGAGAGAGAGAGAGAGAGAGAGAGAGAGAGAGAGAGAGAGAGATGATGATGATGATAATGATTGTAGAGCTTCAAGGCCTAGGAGTGCTTGGGAAGCATATATGCATTTCTCAAGGGGAATCTTTAAGTGTACATGGTGCACGGCAGCTTCTGGAGACAAAAGTACATAAGACCCATTCCTATTTAATGGTCCTCCATTTGGTGATTCAATTTGCAAAATACTTTAGACGGTTGAGTGATTATCCTCTGCATTTTTCCCCAAGGGTTGTGGTTGACGTGAGCCCAAAAGGCCTTTGCGGACTCCGGTGAACGAAGGCAGAGAGAAAATACGAAAAACCTACCTTTCAAAGCAAACGCGTTAATGGCGGATATGATAGGATACCTACGAGCTCTTTTGATATAGATCCTTCTTTCATGTATTTTTTCATACATCTGAGTTCTTTAAGTGATCAACTAGGCGTAAAGATCTCGATAGTTAAGCTAGATATGGAAGAGGGACATACACAAAATAAAGTTCAATATTTATGTAAAGGAGAGAAAATCATCTTATTGCATTTAAGCAGACCTCTGCATGAATATATACGCCAAAGAAAAGAGTTAAACGTAAACATAAAAATAACTTAAATAATATAAAAGAACACTGGAAACCATCCACTTCTTTTATCCAAATCTTGGCTTCTGTTAAACTAAATTGCCTCCCACCAACACATACTGAGCTTGAAAAAATACCTTTCAATCATCATTGAAAATTAAACTAATGAAGCGTTACTTCTGACAGTGTTGTTATTCATTTCAAATATTTCGATAGTAGTCTTACATAATGCTTTTGATCGAATCTATTTTGCATTTAGTTTGTGAGTTTTTGCTCAACGACAGCATCATTGGGGAGTCCGTTGAATAATTAACATTCGTTATAGCTAAAGGCTGATAATGGTTATTTACTTATTGGGCTCCATTTACATATCTGACGACCAGCATTTAAAATGACTACATTGACAGAGCAAATAATGGTCGTCTTAATTATATGTTTATCTCTGTACGGTATTCCGCAAAAAAAAAAAAAAAAAAAAAAAAAAAGATATTCCTTAAATTTGAAAACGCTTTAAGCGATAATAATCTACTTTAGAAGGCTTCATAATTGTATTTTTAAACGTTTCTAACAATTGACAAATCCATATACAAAAAATATAATCAAATCTACTCGTATTTGTCCAGGATGAAGTTACTATTAGTCTTTGTAATGAGAACCGAAGACAATAAAATTACCAAGTTAAATATCATATAGATAAAGGGGGTGAACTTGCGGTTGTCAAGTTATTATAACTTAATTACGTCCATTTGGCGTGAGAAATTCATATTGGAAAGAATTATACAAAGAAAGTCATAAATATCGTAGTAGTCTTTGATATAGACATTAAAAAAAATACCTGGTTACCCAAGTAGTCGGTCGCTCCAGTGAAAAAAAAGTCATTAGACACTTCCGTATTAATTCTTCAACTAGTGAATTGAGGAAAAAGCCTCGAGAAGGAAAATATCATAATACTAGCATCCTCCCCTCCACTAACACAAATGGTTCATTAATGAGCAATGCTCAAAACACCCTTCATGTAGTGCAAAATTCACTAATATCTTGCAAAGCCTTCTCATTTGCTATTTGTTAAGGATCTTCAGCTGTAATAAATATCCCAATCCATCTACCCAGTAAATCATGTTTTTATACTCCTCACTCCACCCATTACTAAATTATGACTTTATTCCTCAATTTATCATTACTCATTATCTTCATATGTTTGAAAACCCAAACATATTTCTCGTCTCTTATTTAGATTAATTTTTTATCGAAACTTCCCAAATGGCCCAATGTTCACCATTTCATTTTTTTTTCTTCTTTTTTTTTGCATTCAGTATGACAGCAAACCTTATTTCTTTTATTTGCAGTGAAGATCTACAATGCACAACAATAAAGAATACTTGGCCTTACTCTCCTTTCGTATATGGCTGTCTTGCATTAATTTACCACTCATGATCTGAATTTTTTCCTTGCACCCATCTATCTAGCTAGATGTGTACTCCTTGGCTCCCCTCTTCTCTCATACGACAGTTATCCATCATCTCAGCTATCAAATGAAGATATTAATAGTCTGATACCTTGACACATTACCACGAATAAACATTCATTACTTAATTTACTGATTTCCTCGTCATATCACTCTTGCTCATTTTCATCTTTAACTTGTTACCCTAATAAACACTTCCACACCCAGTCCCAATACCTCAATTAACAATCTGCATATATCAGTCCTTGAGTACCTAACGTATAATACCTTTTATTCATCTTGAAATTTTCACCCATGTTTCTATTCCATTCTCTAACTTCACCCATTAAGACATTCATCAGCCATGAAAAATGTCTCATTATTGCTCAAACACATTTGTACATCAATACAGTCACTTTCCCATCTTTAACACCATAAAGGAAAACTTGCACATCCTCTCAATTAGATACCTTCCACATAACATTGTTCAAATTGCTAAATCTATATCTGAAAAAATACGTGAACTCTTAAAATTTTAATCACAGTTAATAAAGAATGATATTGGAATGTGGCTCTTATTCGTCCCTGTATTGGGTATTGTTCTCTTATATTTATGATATTTTTTTTTTCATTTTTTTTAACCTGATTGACAGTGTTAATCTAAGATGCTTAATTTAGTCTATCATCTTCCACCCTTCTCCTCTCCACAGTAAAGTGACTTCTCTCTTTCTTTTCAACACTGATCATTTCAATAAGTGCTCTATCATCTTCAAGTAGAATATCCTACCGTTCTCGTGTGACCCCTTATTAGGCTATCAATCAGGTCATCTATTTATATATTTACGGTGATATTCTTTAATATTAGAACTAATTGGTCAAGTGGGTCTAAATATTTCTTTCCTACCGCCTTTTCTTGTTACCCTTTATAGTTTTCTTGGTTCCTTGGATACAAAAATGCATTAGGTTGTCTGTCTTACCAATCTAGCTGTTGAAAAGTATACCATAAAACTAAGAACTGTTTATACTACTGATTTTCATATCAGATATGAAATTTCATAATCATTATAAATTAACGTTCTGGAATATTCAACATTCATTTTTTAAGTCTATTTCTATCATCAGCAAACCAAAATGAAGTAATAACATTGACTAAAATTCAGCGATTTCTTTATAATTTAGTGATTGCATTTTTCATGTGAATTTCACCAACAAAAATGCCTAAACATTTAGCAATTTGCAATTCATACAAATCCTAGATTTTTCTGAATTTAGATGACGTGATAAATAAAACCGAAAAACGTAATGCAAAAAAAAAAAAAAAAAAAAATTACAAATCAATCAGCATTTTCAAGAGTTATGCATCGCATCGAGGTACCTAACTTTGAATGAATATATTCAGCAACCAAAGGAAACTATTTTTACCAACGAGAATTCCATGACATATACATGAGAAAAAACACGGTGTAGTCCATAATAAGTGCTTAATATCTGTGCAAATTTCTCGAAATCCTCGCTGATTTAAAGACAACCCCTTTTTGACTAAAAAAATATTTTTGATGTTTCAACAAGTATGTCCAATCAGATCAAGTATTTCATCTGATGCTGCAAGGCTTGAGGAGCGAAGAGAAACGAAAGATAGACAAATGAAAAACTAGATAGTAACCGACATCGAGTACGCGAAAATTTTTTCATGGTTTGATTTTCCCGCAATGTTTGGTAAATATTACCATTCGTTGGTAATCGGCAGCCACGCAACAAAACATGCCCTTTAGTTTGAGTAAATGAAAAAGTTAATTTCGAAGAGATACTGAGAGATTTAGGATAAAAAATACTCCACAGCGACTGGTGGCTTCACATTCTAAATCTCCTACTAAAACCTATGCGTAGCAATACTAACTTTACATATGAAATGCGTCAATGGAGCCTGTCGATTCTACGTGATATTTCTAAACATGAAATATAACAATATTGGTTCAGTGCTTCCGATTCAATACATTTTGGCAGAGCTGGCTTACCTACAATACAACAACAATTCCGACCAAGCTCTAGTCGTATAATAGCGATCGAAATGGAACACAAGCAAAGCTTACTCACTTTAGTCAAATGGAAATTAGTTATAAAAGCTTTCCAGTGGTACATGCAATTTTTCCTTCTCCTTTGCATCAGGAAAGTGATTGGCATCCGTTCTGAAATGGGATTTGTGCCATTATAAAATCCACGAAGATTTCCACAAAACAAAGCGTACACCAGCCGTTTATTACCCATATTGGTACTCCCATTCGATTTTCAAATTGGTAAGATTTTTACTCAAAGATCCCCAGTCTATTGTTGTTCTAAAGGGACCTACACGTCCTATTATTGCCTTCATGAGATTTTACCGAAAGTTCCCTGTCATCAGAGAAAACAAGCTTTTAAACATCATGTTCCGTATTAATTTAGTGAAACCATCTCCCATGTTTATATTTACAACTAAAAGAGGGATATGATCGATAAGATATTTCTCCTAAAGCAGTGGTTCCATGATACATCAATCTTAAATTATGAGATGTACTACTATTCGCAGTAAACTACAACAATAAATATGTCCTTTATTCACCACGGAAGAATTTTGCAATATTAAATTCTTTCAGTGTGTTGAAACACAATGACATATATAAACTTACATGAACGCTCTTGATGACAATAATAAACTACAACGTAATAAAAAAAATTAAATTAATGCAAATATTCAAATGATAACTAAAATCTACTTTAGTTATTAGAACATTTCTCTATAAAATCACCAAATCAAAGTACTTGAAACCTTAGGAAACGAATAATATTTAGGATACTAAACAATCGATATGATTAACAAAATTATTGAATAGAGTACTGATTATATGTGACTGGTGGTAGGATAATTTATCACACAACTTCATCACGAGGATCGAATTAGCAAACTTCATATATATGCATTGGGTCGATGAACACCTACGCAAGAAATATTTATTTATTTTTTTTTTATTTTTTTTTCTAATAGTCTTTCGACTCTTTTGAGGTTTGGATTGCTCACTTCATTTTCAAAGTTTATCATTATATTTCATATGTTACGCGATACTATATGAAAAATATCAAATATATTTCTATGGATAAAAATCCGGAAAGAAAAAAAAATGTCGTTGTGCATAGCACAAAATTAATTACAATCTAGAGTGTTATTATATCAATAATACCAACGTGTTTTTGAGGAAAAGAGCAATGAATTATTATTGCAATTCCGCCTTTACAATGTCTCATATTCAGAAGAAAACGACCAAAATATTATGGTAATATGAAAATCATATTAAAAATAAAACGTATCCTACTACTATCAACATACATGCAAGGTTCATTTCAACAAATTATTATATATTTGCTCAAAGTCCAGTTGTGTAATGTCCTAAAAATGGCGAAGATGCCTTAAAAATATGTAGGGATATTCTTCATAAAACATAAAAAATTTTATTCGTAATATTCGTAATATCCATCAGACGAAAATATTACTTTAACTTTAGTCTTATTTTAGCACTAGTAATGTATCTTAGCTTAAATTTTAACAAATAAAAATCCTTTTAGCAAATATTGAGCATTCTCCACTTCCTGACCGAAAGTAAAAATATATCCTTTATATGAAAACTCTTTTTCGAAACATGAATATTTTAGTAATATCAACTATATAAGAAATATGTATAAAATCACAGTAAAATACACTCGTTTTCAAATTTATTTTCTTATCTGTCATCAGCTTGTATTCCATTTTCCAATATTTGTATTTATATCACTTGTATTATTGGTAGTTAACAAATGCCGTGATTTCCAGTTATACTGAGAGTCTGGTATCTTATTAGGGCTACAAGTATGTCTCTCTTTCAATAAAAAAAAAAAAAGATAAGAGGTTTACGATCAAAAAAAAAAAAGTTTACAAATTAACATGTTAAGTTCAAACACATCCGTGCACCAAATATCTTCCCTGAAGGAAAATTCGATTTGAGAAAATCATCGCGCGTTTCGGTATATACTTACAAAAATACAGCTTATCTAAAAGTGATAATATAAAACGGTTTGTGACTACCCTTGTGATCATCCTTGGTCTTCACATCAGAAAAATGAGATCGTGACTTCGTCATTTGAGGTACCAGGTGAAAGATAACAGCTGTGAGTGTTAGAGGCCCTTCTGGCATTGATATACGAGCTAAAACTGCACGGAATCGGGGAGGACTTTAATTCTTATATTACAGTTTTAAAGAAATGTTGCAATAGCTAAGGGAAGACCATAAAACCGTCATCTACTATTTTTGTTTAGGCAGGGAGTAAGGGTAATGAATCACGGTAGGAAAAAATATCTAAATTATTTACTTCTCAGAATCTACGTCAACAAGTATTTTACAAAATATTTTTCTTTAGCGAAGGCGTAAATTGTCATATTTTCAAGTTTTATACCAAAAATAATGTATGAAATATCTTTTTAATATTAGAAAATACTATAAATCATATTTGTATCTACCTGTTTACTTCTCTTCGGAGAGAGAGAGAGAGAGAGAGAGAGAGAGAGAGAGAGAGAGAGAGAGAGAGAGAGAGAGAGAGAGAGAGAGAGAGAATCCAGTCATCTTACGAAGGGTTTAGTGAGGATAACCTAGTCCATGTTTTCTCGTTTTTATAGTTTACATATTTGACTCTCTCTCTCTCTCTCTCTCTCTCTCTCTCTCTCTCTCTCTCTCTCTCTCTCTCTCTCTCTCTCTTTAAGCTTACTGCAATAGGTACATAATTCGCTACGTAGGTCAACAGAGGCGTAATGGACTTTCAGTTTGATTTCATTCATGAGATTTTGGTCATATGACCTGTCACTAGAATTAACGAGTTATTCAGCACTTAAACAAAATGCTAAAATAAATAGTTTCAACAGGGTGTGACTCCGATGTCAGAATGCTATTGAACTTCAAATCATTCATTCATTGACGGCAATATACAGATTTGGGAAATAAATTGAATAACGAATTTAACCCTAAAAGGAAAACTAGGGGAAAAAATCTACAGCTGCAATATGAAGTAATAGTTAAGAGATGATAGATAGCAAGATGAAAGAAAGTAAACAAGAGCGGATATACAGTAAAAGGTTAAAAAAACGAAGCAACACGGATTGAAAGCATTTACATTAACCTCCATTTTGAGACGTGATTCGACATAACGCAATTACTCGTATTTTAGGCTACTAACACCCAGCGAGAAAATCGAACACTGCTCACTTAGATTTTGGGATGAGCATGCGCAACAGTACTGAGAGAGAGAGAGAGAGAGAGAGAGAGAGAGAGAGAGAGAGAGAGAGAGAGAGAGATTTATGAAACTAAACAAGAGATAATGGAGGAATCGTACAGCATATGATTCCCCGCAGAGTTCCAGTATATTTAGTTCATTTTGTATTAAACAGTCTGATGAAAGTAATATTTACCATTCTTAAATCTTTTGTAATAAAAAAAAATTCTGAAATAATCTAATGAGAGTATTATTCCTGGGGGTCAAATATAGCCATTTCATTTACTTATTTCCCTCAATCTTCAACAGAATCTTTTTTCCTTTTCGTCCAGTGATTATTAAGGTGGCCATATGTTGAGTTTAACTGACGTCATAGCTAATTTTATAATAAATCCTTGTTTTCCCAGAAAAAAATGAGTTCCCTTTGTATAGATAATTCGTTCCCTGACATCTGTTACGGTAAAAAAAAAAAAAGAAAAAAAAAATTAGATTCGGCTCATTGAGGATTCCCGATACTTTTCCTCTTCACAAGTGTATCGTTAAATGAAGACTTGAAAAGGAAACCGTTTTAATCAATATTCTAATCAATTCCAGATACAAAGTAATTTCATAACAACGAGAATGAATGATGATTCCTAGTAGAAATTAAGACATGAAAAAAGGAAGAAAAGAAAAAGAAAATTAGCTATTCATAACTTAGCTTTCTATTCTAAGATTGGATATTGTTTCCTGAATACAATATCTAAACTACCAATTAGGATTTATGTAATTTTAATCACTGTGATGTGCTTGACATTGTGTTGTTCTCTTTGTATGAATAAAAATATCATGACTTTGGAACACGAAACAAGAAAGGTTCTTAATTTTCTTACGTCGCACACACAGACACACTCATACCCACACAGACACACACACACACACACACACACACATATATATATATACATATATATATATATACATATATATATATGTGTGTGTGTGTTTATATATATACACAACACACGCATATAATATATATATATATATATATATATATATATATATATAAATATATATATATATATAAATATATATATACACACACACATATATATATATATATATGTTTATATATACACAACACACGCATATAATATAGATATATATATATATATATATATATATATATATATATATATATATATATATATATATATATACAGTGTTGCTCGACTCGTTGACACCTAATTACTGTGTACGTTAAAAAAAAGAGGACCCCCCAAAATAAAAATAGAATACCGAAACTAAAATATGCCTGAGCCAATACTCTGATTATATAAGGTGAAACCTCTAGGGCCATTTCGACTGAGCAAGAGAAAGTAGCTTCTAACGCCTCTCGGCCCCAAAAAAGAAAAAAAAAAAAAGAATATCCCAGAACAGTATTGGTAAAGTTATAAGAAGTTATTTGAATTCAAAGTGGTTTGAATTAAATTAGGAGAAACCCTTTGCCAACGGCGATTTCTACTCTCTCTCTCTCTCTGGCATAATGGAAACAAAACATCCCTCCTTCCACTCTTTTCCATTACAATTCATCAACCGGCTTCTACCTTCCATGAGGCGAACAGCCCCCCCCCCCAAAAAAAAAAAAAAAAAAAAAAACACACACACACTATAAATCCCTTAACCATTGTTTAAATTTCCTTTCTTTATATTCTTTTCTCGGAGTTGCGAAAGAAGTATTGAGGATCTTGTCTGAGAATGAAAAAAATTTCATTCTCCAAGATAAAAATTGCTTTGAAATGAATATCATGGAACTAAAAAAAATACTGAAAGTGCTAATATAGACCTATATATTAAGCGGATAGTGTGTTTTACACAGTCCAAAGAATTAATGTTTTTTTTTTCCAACTATAAAAATTTCGGAAAAAAAAAATTAAGTAACAAAAGTATAACAACGAAATCATTTAATAAAAAAAGGCAAACATAACCGCGAATGTCGGATGCAAGATTCCCAAGTCCTTTAGCTTGATTGTGTTTATGATTCCAGTATGTTATCATCAGGAAGGAATTAATTCTTCTCATACCTTTATAATTCTTTTAGTTCATTAGATTTATTACAAAGGCTTTGCTAGACTACTACTGCTAAAAGAATTCCGGTATTCCTTGATGAATAAAACAAGTTTTTTTTTATTATGAAATAAAAAAAAAAAAACGATAATAGAAAGTAAAGCCATACGTGCAAGTGTACAGAAAAATTATAAAGTAAAGCTACACGTGCAAGTGAACTAAAAACTTGTGTTATTTTCATTTGCGTCATTCCATGTACTTTGTGTGAAATCGCAAAAAAAAAAAATATAAATAAATAAATAATGAAAAAAAAAATGTCTGAATTACATTGAGGGTACAGCAATAAATATCAAATTACCTCTGCGTACATATCCAATTTGACGCAAATAACCACAAAAGTAACATGATATACATAGTAATACCATTATTGTTTTTCTTTATATTAAATGCAAAGTTACATGACATCTCACGCACACAAGAGAGAGAGATATTGATTGATCTGAAGTTTTCTGGCATCCTCAAATCAATCAATCAATCAACCAATCTCTGAGGATGCCAGAAAACATCAGATCAATCAATATCTCTCTCTCTCTCTCTCTCTCTCTCTCTCTCTCTCTCTCTCTCTCTCTCTCTCTCTCTCTCTCTCTCCTGTGTGCGTGAGAGGTCATGTAACTTTGCAATCAATATGAAAAAAATTAATAATGGTATAGAGAGAGAAAATAAATACTCTGACCAAAAGAAATAATGTTAATTAATATTTTCTAAGAGAGGCCTATGAAATATAGCACTGCAAAAAAATGTCTTGTCATTGAACACAATCAGACATTTTACTTATTAGATCCACTTGAAACGTCATCTAAATGAATTCAATTCATCCAAGTCCTCAAGTCCTACAGACTTTGAAGAGCAAGAGACATTCCTTATAGACTTTACTACCATAAGTCAAATTGACCTTTGAACCGTAGATGCATTATACATCTATATGGTTCTCTGCTCGTTGTAAATTAGCAATGTTACCCCCAAAATCTATAGGGACATACACCGTCTGTTTCTATACAGAAATATACTTTCTGTTTAACATAGTAAAATTAGTAAAGGATAAAAATGAATACTATAAATCATTCAAACAGATAATGTGCACATGTTTCAAGTATCATATTTCTTCTCAGAAAACAGTTTGTCATAACAAGAAAAAGTTATAACGCTACTTGGGGAGTACAAATTACTGTATATAATAATAGACCAGTGCAACAATAATAGAGCGATTGCGAGTATTCAATTGGCGTAAGAACATAGGGAACAGTTCCCCCGCCCACCGCCACAAAAGTATATGCACAAAAAATAAGTATCGTGGAAAAGACACCTACAACAAAGTCAAATGTTACCAGAAGTAATGGACAGCAACGAGCAATAGGTTATCTATTACACTCGTTCCTTCTTAGAACTATCAAATATTCTTTTTGAAAAACAAGTTGACATTATTTGCATATTTAGCGAAATTAAGGACCGTTGCATATTTTCCCCTCGAGAATAAGATCGATGTGGCACCTAATACGAGGGTTCGCCATGGGAAATTGCACTCTCCAGTCATGTTACACACATAATCTCCGTTCCCCAGTATTTATGACTCCTACAATTTACTACGCCCTTGAACTTTGGCAAATTACTGTTGTAGGCATATTTCACGCTACCAACAATTGTAACTTATGTTGTTTGCATTCTCTTAATTCCATGGTATTATCATGAAAGGGCATCAATAAAGGCAACCATTGATCAAACTATCACCAGAACCACAACTAACCAAAACTATTCCTTATAATTCTAATCTAATCATATTTGCACCATACTTCATTGTCACGAAATAGTCGACAATAAAATTCACTTATTTTACTAAATTATATATTATAATGTTGTTTACCCATAAATACAAGCATACGTATTATCATTAAGTAACAATGGTTAACTGCACCAGTTTTTCAAAGCAATCATCTTGAAATTCCATAATAAGTCACTGGATTGTCGTTCAGCGTCAGAAATTCGATGTTAAGTCTCTATTTGGATAGAAGCGGCGATGGCATCATGGGCCAAGGGCTACGAAGTTTTTCTATTTCCATTTTTTTTATTCCTCTAAGTTTAAGCAATTAAATTAACCTTCACACATTTTCTTAAGCACCGACTTACCCAAGGAATTATAAAGGCTACTTTAAACATTTAACAAATAATGTGGATAGTTTTTTTTTTTTCTTATCTAAGACTTTTTTTTCTGTCGTATAGAACAGTTGGGGATGGTGGGGAAGGGGTGGACTAGATTGGTAATAGGAAATATGCTGATCACGCCGTCCTTGTTAGCAGAACACAACAAGATTTGCAATGCTTGTTTAACAGCATGCATGAAGTACCATATGAGGATGGGCTCAAGATAAATAAAAGAAAGGCAGAGATAATGAGAACGTTATATACAATGGAAGATGAAACATCATTGAAAGGAGAAAGGATTACTGAGATGGAATCATTTAAATATTTACGAACTATGGTCTCTAATACAGGGTCTTTAGAATTGGATTTTAGTGAAATAATAACAAAAAATGCAAATCAGACAATGGCTAGGTAAAATCAAATTTGGAAATCAAATCACCTGAAATTACATATAAAAATCAGGCTATATGTCAGTTTAGCGAGATCGGTGTTACTGTATGGACATGAGTCGTAGTATGACAATGAAACAACATCTACTAGATTTTGTAGATTTGAGAACAAAGCCCTCAGAAGAATAATGGGAGTAAAATGGCAGGACAGGATTAGAAATGAAACTATAAAAGAGATTACTCAAGTGCCATATGTGGATGAGATCATGATGAAGGGTAGATGGAGATGGTTTGGGCATGCTCATCGAACTCACCAAGAGAGATTATTTCACCAAACTTTTAACTGGGCTCTACAAGGCACTAGAAGAGTTGGAAGATACAGGCCTACATGGCCGAGGACTATGAAGCGTGAAGTAATGATGAATGGAGAAGCATTGATTTAAAAGCTCAAGATAGAGATGACTGGCGAAATCTAACCGAGGCCCTTCGAGTCAATAGGAGTAGGC
>NC_090764.1:25577895-25590395 GCF_036898095.1 Palaemon carinicauda
GACCGTAAGAATGTTTGAATTAGACCTTCCATGACACGATCACACTATTCTTAATCTTTCAGTAGCTAATCACCACCAGCGGCGGCTTATATGATTAGCTGTCCATTAGAATCGAAAGGCTTTCAGGACAGCAAGTTATATGTTTTAAACACGTGGCTAATAATGAGGGTTTTGTCACTAATTCACAGAAGAATAAATCATAATCTCAAACATTAACCGTGAACGCCATAATTCTCCCCTTAATAATAACTTGCACTTCTATAATAATTGTATAACCTTAAACAACATTCTTTCCGATATAATATCAATGTGAAACTTACACGTTATTAGTGAAAGGATTACACATATACACCCACGCACCTACGCAAATAATATATATACATATATATATATATACTGTATATATATATATATATATATATATATATATATATATATATATATATATATATATATATATATATATATATATATATATATATATATATATATATATATTTATTTATGAATATACAATATATACATATATAACAGTAAAAATTCCTATAATTATAATTATTAATAGCTAAGCTACAACCCTAGTTGAAAAAGCAGGATGCTATATGCATAAGGGGTCCATCAGGAAAATAGCCCAATGAGGTAAGGAAATAAGGAAACAGAATAGTATACCTGTATGTACCCTAAAGCTCAACTTACTTTGACTAAATGTCTACATTATTTCATCAACAACACTTTTATCGGATTTACCTTGTTAACGGAGTCTGTATTTAGTACAGCAATAAAACGTAAATAAGAGTGCTAGCTTTCCTTTTTTTTATTTTGATTATTCTTATTAATGAAAATTCTTGATCAATTCACTGTATATATAATGCTTTACTGCCCTGTCAGAGTTTATCATTAGATGTCTTTTAAAAGGATAAATTTTTTGTCAACCAACTTACACTATTTACACGTAAAACTTACTGATGCAAATATTTTCCGGTCTTTTATCAGCTTTATCTAAAAAAAAAAATTTTAATTTCTTCAACTCCGTGTTACAGAACTACAAAATTTAGGCTGTTGTCTTTATTTTTTTTATTCGTATCATTTTCATTTGAAAGAGAGAGGACTGTAAACAATTATCCAAGGTGAAAACATATGTTCAGTCACTTAACGTTAAAAAAAAACAAGTTCTATCAGACCGTTTAGTTACACTTAACATTATGAACAAGATAGCACTGGTTCCCCTGAACTCATCTACCGTTTTATCATCTCTCGTGGCCTTAAGAGAATTTTTTAAATGCAATAAATCAAACAGGAGCCATCATCTCCATTTTTCATGTTTCATATTGCATCTCTTACTGTAATATTTAAATCACTATTGAATAAAACAAAGGCAGATTCGTTTTGAAGAAATTATAGCATATGACTTCATAAAACAATATTCAACCTTTCATACAATTTTCACTGTTTAACTGATTGTTAAAGTGGAATAAACTATGAGAGCCATTCAAATCAATAGAAAGTCCGATATGATATAATTAAAAATCTATAAACATTCAACTCATTCTGGCACACCACAAGAAGGACAAAATCATATTCATTATTAAGAATGAAAAAAATGCTAATACAGCATTAACTTGTTTATAATCATAGACTATTATGCTAAATATACATGAATAATAGCTCATTCAGTTTTAATAATCAGTATAAGCATATGTGAATATCAATGAAAAGGGATGGGATTTTGAGTGTTTAGGTGGAAATATAATTTACAATAATAAAAAGAAATAGCTATGAAAACGCACACTTTCTTGAGATGTAAATGCATACTGTGTTCCATATACATAACAACCATTTGTCTTTATTTAATTAATGACATCGACATATAAATCACGCAGCTGCTTCCAACAACTACGATTAAAATCAAGAGCAGCACGAGCGGTAGAATGAGAAAGGAGCAGTACGTCACACTGCTAAATTATTCCTATGTTGCGTAACTAATGACACTGGACGGAATCGTCCTCCCCAAACTATTTACTAATGAAACCTGATGGATGATTACTAACTTTTCCAGACTTTATAAAGAATTCATCATGACTTCTCTTAGGAATTTAGATTAACTTAGTGAGAAGGCGAAGAAGTTTGAATGGAAAGGAATTCTATGCCCCTCTTTTGCTATTTTGTTCTTATTCTACATATATTCTTCATTCCTCTCTCTTTTAAAAGTTCTCCTATTCTGAAAATAAAATATAATTCACGCGTTATAACTTTATATTTTTGCTACTCCTCTATCCAAGACATTACCTCCAGCTTAACCACGTACAAATCTAAAATAACCATCTTTTCCACACCAAATCACATCAGAAATATTTAGAATTATTCATCTATCATTCTATAACCTAAATTACAAAATTTACCCCTATGTATAATCGGCACTAATACATGGAACTTTCTTACCTGCCAAAAGGCGTCTTCAAAGAGGGATTTGATGATTGCGAGTTGAGAAGTATTTTGTCTATAGAAAGTAGAGTAAATTAAAATTAAACAATTTGTTTATGAGCAACAGACATTCTAATAGATTATTGAAGACGCAGACGTGCACGTGACCCCCTCCACACCCTTAAATATATATACAGTATATATATATATATATATATATATATATATATATATATATATATACATATATATATATATATATATATATATATATATATTTAAAAGCACAAGATACAGACGACTGTATATGAATAAACATGTATATGTATATCTATAAACATACAAGTATGTATATGGATACAAATACATACGTACACATACACATACACACATAATATATATATATATATATATATATATATATATATTTATATATATATATATATATATATATATATATGCAGACACACACAGACCCATATATATATATATATATATATATATATATATATATATATATATATATATATACATACATACATAATTCTTTGCACACATATACTGGTAAATATACATGCAAATCAATTATACATATACATTTTTTTACTCAACACTATGAATATAGGAAGGCAAACAATAGCAAAATATTTTAACGTGATAGTAGAATAAAATACTCAAATTTAAATATGCATTTCATTAAAACAACTCATGTGTGTTTAACTTTACCATTGAATATCAACTAATTTTTCATTTTTCCCACAATTATTCTCGATATAGAATAATAATTATACTTTCCGATGGAAATTAAGATAATTTAATAGTAATTAAATGCAATTATCAAGAAATTTATCATTAACCACTCATACTCACAAAATAAATTGTACCAAATATTGCATCCATGATATAAACTGCCGTCATGAAATTCTCAAAAGGGAGAACTAAAACATCAGTGTGTATATACAGTATATATAGATCAATTCATCACAAAAAAATTCCTTTCCTTTCAATAGTTACTTTGATAAGAGTTATTCAAAGATAAAATATCGTCAAGCAATTGAGATTAAACAATTCAAAATAAACATAAAATTACGTTTGAATTGAAAACGACCACTCCGTAACAAATGACGCCCTAGATTATACAAGGATACAAGTAATATTATTTCACGAAAAAGAATTACATGTCACGTCCGTCTCCAAATACAATTAATATTCACAGTACCCCTTCACTTATTATACGCTTGATAATTCACCAAAATACATAACAAACTTTCATCTATGACAGGTAGCTTCAGAAAAAAAGTATAATTATATGATTACATATCAATACAAGCACATACCTAAAACCCCAACCACACACATAATATATATATATATATATATATATATATATATATATATATATATATATATAAATATATATATATATATATATATATATATATATATATAAATAAATAGATAGATAGATAAAATTATAAACGCAATAATTTTTTTATATATGCTCTTAACTATTAAACTTGAATTGATATCAACCTACAAACATTTCATTAACATGATACATTAATATAAATACCATGTTTGTATCCGGCATGGCCACACCCACAACAGATGGTCAGTTTTTATCAAGACAAAGAGATAAGAAACATGCTACGATGCGTTCTCTCTGAAAACATAACCGTCCTTCTCTTTCACTCTGATATCAACAACAAATTCTTATGATCAAGATTTTAAAAACATAATAATAAATTCTTCTTTTCAGATGTCAAATACTTTATTCAATCTAATGGTATTATAAGAAGTTCCTTTACTGGTGTTCTAACGCATTTTGATAGCTTTTATTCTATTTCAGACGTTAAGCCTTTATCATCGTAGTGTGCGAAATTAAGATAAGCATCTTATGAGAAGGATTACAAATTTAGCTGCTTTAACATTAGGATTAGAAACATTAAATGACACTTATTATTATCCTAAACCTGCTAAAATGTAGAACTATCTTAATCTATAATATCATCGAGAAAAGGCAGCATATCTACTTATCCCTCTTCATGATGTAAACACGATCCAGAGCAGAGTAATGAACTGAAAGTTCTGAAGACACTATTAAAGTCTATTGTGAAATTATAGTTAGCCATATGAAATAAAAAGAAAAATAATGCAAATACTTGTCATTCTCCTAACTTTGATATTCAAACTGGCGAACAAATGTTATAGAGAAAATTCTAAAATATTAAAAATATCAAGTGAAGCCTCACATCTACCAATTCACTGTGCTTTCGTTACGATTATTTAAGGAAAAACTCTGACCTGTCATAAGCTCACAAACATTATATATATATATATATATATATATATATATATATATATATATATATATATATATATATATGCTAAGCACTCGATTACACATCAATATCCACTTATGATTGATAACACATATCATTAGTTTCGAATTGATGGGACACTGCCTTAGTATTTTTGTAAATAAAGTTGATTTCCTCGCCACCGTACATAATGCATTCGAATACTGCTTTTGTAATTAGAGACAGCAACACAGCCAGCTGGTATGATTGGTTAATCATTTTGTAATATGGGGCTATATGCAAATACATATACACAAATAAATGTATAATAATTTGTTATTTAATGAATTTTCTATATCTAATAACTTCCAAATAATAAAACACAAATAACCCATAAACATCAACCTCGCCTAATTGAAATTTTGAATAAGTTCTCCTCCGCTGACCAGGGTTTGATTTTACGTCCTTTTGTGTTGGAATTACGATGATAAGAGACTTGTTGCACTCAGTGAAACATGTGATTCATAAATTCTTTACACTATATTTTCTACATATAATGGGCATTCGATAAACCTTTTATTAGTAATTTATTGAAGAACTATTTCAAGCTGCTGACATTAGCGGAAATCTTTTTTATCATTTAACATTAACAAAAAAAAAAAAAAATTATATTTTGCATCAGAGGAATTCTATATTCTATGCTTCGCAAAAGACGTTCTATATATTCTTCAACAGAAATGATTTTCTTTTCAGTTAAGATATCTATCCATTTATGTTGCTTTATACTTCCTTAACATCCGGGAACAGAATTCATGTATATTTGCAAATATCGCTCTCACTATCTTGGCTGCTTATTATACACTATATTGAATAATTAGAAAGGATTTTTCTTGCAGCGCAATCATCCTCACCTTTGATATTTCAGCATATGTTAAAAGGAAAAAGAACATAAACAGGTAAAGCAAGACACATATAGGCATATCTGTATAAATACATAAATATATATATATATATCTATATATATATATATATATATATATATATATATGTGTGTGTGTATATATATATATATATATATATATATATATATATATATATGTGTGTGTATATATATATATATATATATATATATATATATATATATATATATATAGGACAACATTCAAAATAAGATATAAGATCCAGTTTATAGGTGCATTAGGAACAAGGGTGGCAGTGGGTATATCTGATCATTATTTGGCGGACACTAGAGTTATAAACTAGGTTGGGATGAGGAAGGGAAAATGTGGCTGTAAATGCGATCAAGTGAAGTTATTTTGTAGATACGGAAGACAGAATAGTGGATCATGCCAGGGTGTGTTTGTGGCTATAATAAGTTGGCACTTTACACTTCGGGTTGCCCGAGGAAAAAAAAAAAAATGGAAATACGGCTCATCACATACTTGAAGTTTCCCTCTATTGATCCAAATAATCAGTCTACTATTACATTCCTGTAATCCCAATTACAGAGAGCATTAGGAATGATTTTTGAGCATATGATACTTTCATTAAAGAGATATGTTTTCCCTTTAATAGTTTTCTTGTTTAAAATATTCTTATTCTTAAACGCTTGTCAATGTAGCAGTATTGGCTGCATTCACATGCTTTTTTATGATTTGTGATTATCATGTCTCTATAATTTAGTTCTGAAAATTTTATATCATTAAACAGGTCTGTAATTTCACGGTATCAAATAAATTTTTCATTAAAGGTATTGTTAAATTATTTCCGCATTTCAATTTATTTATTTCGTTTTGCATATTTCTATTCAATTAATTTCTCTCTCTCTTTATTTTTTTTACTCCGGGATACATGCACATATTGAAACTTTAATTCTTTTTTCCTCCATCGTGATCTTTCCCTCACAGGTTTTTTAAAGTAAATGAAAAATGTAGACAGGGATCAATCACTTCAGCCTTTAATTTCACTATGGCCATTAGTTTCTTTGATTAAAGAAACTACAATCATTTGGAATAACTCTCAAAAAGTTTAATCAGCAAATCAGTCAACTACAAATATAAACCCTCACAATACACGACTCTTCTTTACACAGAATTATTAAATTTTCAAGGACCTAATTTAAATTAATACTAAAACCAACATACACACACACGCGCATTTACTCAAACATATTCACAACGAACGGGTGGAATCATAATTATAACTATTCAAGAGAAAAGCCAATGATCATGAATATCAAATCTCCATAAATGTGTCAGAATCTCTTCATCCTCAAACCTGACTCTTCTCAGAAATTGAACTGATGTTGTATTATTATGATAATCCAGTTCATGATCAAGAACCTGGCCATGATGGAGAGGATAAACTTAACGGAAAGCTGTCACAAATGAATAGCTTCAAGTGTTTAATGAAGCAGTTATTAAACACACTGCATATAATGAGATTCTGATTGTTAAAATGAATAGTTTATTTTAAGGCTCATGATTTATGTATATATATATATATATATATATATATATATATATATATATATATATATATATATATATATTATTTTCCAGCGTATATTTCCATTCCAGGTGATTCCTGTATATATTTATATTTGGATATTTTTCCTATCTTATCTATTTATTTCCACATCTCTACTCTTTGGCAGTCAATTCTAAGAAAGCTGTATCCATATGAGAAACAAATAAACAAAATCAATGGCAATGTACCTATCACTACGACTAAAACTGCAATCATTAATCCCATCAATTTTAATATGACATTTCCATGACAGACTAACTTCAAAGAATGCTGAAAGATGATTTACTGCCACACAAATTCTTGAATTGTTTTGGTAATGATGACTTCCATAAACTGAAATAGCAGATCATTCTTATATGATGTTATACAGTATAACATAGTTTCATTTAAACATTTTTACATCATCATTCCTTCACTTTCTTGGTCCAACTTATTCTCCTTTTGCTTGATAACATCTCTCATTTACACCTTTATGACCAAGCTTCCTAAACTCCATCAATTTTATCCCCAATGGCAACTTCTTCACTACTTCTTACCTTAATATTTGTAACTATTCCAACTCTTGTTTTAACTTAAATATAATATTACGAAAGAACATGAGCCATTTATTGTAATTGTTAAACAACTTGTAGAAATTTTTTGGAGAATATAAGTCAATATTTCTCGTTTTGTAGATTGCATACCATTTTTAATTTGTATATAAGAGATAAAATTTCCTCTGACACTATTCAATTGATTAATTTTTACCTTATGAAGGTCTTCTAAGTACTTGCATGTGATGAACTGTGCAAAATTATTTTTTTCAATAATAAAGTTCATTTTACAGTATCACTGTTTTTTATTTATGCTGAATAGGGGTGCCCTGTGAAATTATTATGCTAAGCATTATCATTCGTGCTATTGGTTTGTCAAATAACTATTCTTCTACAATATAAGTATTGCTACTTTTTATACAAGCACCTTTATATTATAGCTCGTTCATATTTACTGTTATGGCAGCGTAAGTTCATATTCTTTATTTTATTCTAACTTTTTTCCAGGACATTATCCTAGATGGCGACAATCCATATCGTTTTCTAGAAAGGGTCCCCGCCATGAAATGAAACGACACATGTGGGTCTCCTTCAGCGTTACACAAAGTAAAAAAGACATAATTCTTATAACCCATCTTCAGCTTGAGAGTCTAGCGTGGTCAGAAGTTCATTTTGAGACTCCAAAAGGCCTCTCTATGGGATGAAGTGGTTTTAGGCCATGAAATTGGACATTTTTAAGGAATATTTCTCAAACCTCATTACGGGAAGATTTTCTTAATATCCACCACGTTAAATCTCCCTCTTCAACTGATACAGTTTTAGATATCGTTTAGATGTTAATTCTAGTTTTAGACTAGTTAAATAATGAGCCTCATTACCTAACTATTTCAGTAATGAACATAAGCAAACCGTAACACAACAAATCACATTTCATGTATGCGTTTATCGAAATTATTTTTTAAAAGATTTTTTAACTTAATTTACAGTCTCTGCCCTACTACTATGGGTTTCACAGACAGTGCAAGTGCGATTTTTTGCAATTCTTCTGTAACGAACAGTCGTATCAATACGAGATGTTGCTATAGGGTATTACACCCAGTGAGGAAATTTACAGGGGTATAATGAATCGTTAATTATTAATTATAAAGACACTTGCCCCTATGCCAAAGGGCAAAATCTCAATCATCCAGTCACAAAACCGAACAATAATATACCTAACCTCTACCTCCACCCCCTCCCTCCCTCTCGTTTCATCCCTCACCTGCTCTCCCCCTGCTTCAAGCTATCTCTCTCCACCTCCACGCCATCCATCCCTCTCCGTTCTTTCCCTTCCCTTCATGCTCTCTTTCTGAGAAGGTAGCTAAAGTTGCAACTTATTTTGTATGATTTTTTTTTTATATCAAGCACTCTTATCTATCTATCTATCTTATCTAATTATAATATTTATTGTTGTAGATATGGAACAATTCAATCGGTTGTTACCTATCAGATGACTGACTGCTTTATTCACTGGTTTGCTCATCTCTCTCTCTCTCTCTCTCTCTCTCTCTCTCTCTCTCTCTCTCTCTCTCTCTCTCTCTCTCTCTCTCTCTATGGTATTGGTTATGTAAATAATTATTAGATTGATAGAAAAAAAAATCGTAAAATAAATATGTTTAAATCAAAGCAACATTCAGAGAGAGAGAAAGAGAGAAGGAAAGACGTAGGGCAGGTGAGGGAAGAAAGGAGATGGGGAGGAAGAAAATGGGGGTTGGAGGTGAAGGGGGTTGTAGGCAGGCGGAGCTCTTCCAACCTGGTGTTCGTTTTCTTGCTTGGCTAATGAGTTTTGCCTCTTGGTATAGGTACAAAAGTCTTTATTATTTACAATAAATGATTCATGATACTCCTATAAATTTCCTCACTGGGTGTAATACCCTATAGCAACATCTCGTATTGATACGACTGTTCGTTACAGAATAATTGCAAAAAATCGCACTTGCACTGTCTGTGAAACCCATAGTAGGTAGGCATAATACTTTTGAAACTTGATTACCAGTTAACTATAAAAAAAATTTCGATTTTAGCTCAACTTTTCTTTTATGGACACAGTTGAGAAAGCTGTGTGCAACATATACTTTCAAACTCAAAAACTAATTTCTAATCACCCGTTTAGAGTAAGGAGCACTTGCTTGATAAACATAGCGCATTGTATTGGGTTCCAAAAACTACCCATTACTTAAAATAATGATTTCATGATGAGTAGAATGATGATTTATAGGTTCAGGCCATACAGCCTCGCACTGGGATCGGGGTGAGGGCATTCAAAGCTGCAGAACTAAGGAGGGGGGAGGGGGAGTTAGGGTAAATATGAGGCACATGTTGTGAAGATGGATGGTGCGACGAAAGAAAGAATACGAGAACAGAGGTAAGATATTAAGCTGCAAAAACATTTTAGCAACACCACATGATGTGTAGAACACCCTGAGGAGAAAATATTGATTTGAGTTCTCATGTTCTCGACGACTAAAAATAGTAAATGCTCCCAAGAAACTGGTCATTACAACTGAAACACCTCTCCGATCTTTTTCTCTTATAACAACGCATTTTCGATCTTTGTGTGCGTATGCACGATTAATCTATTCAGCGATCATCAAGCTGGCCTTTCCTATGCTAACATACGATTATTAGCTGTCCTTTCAAACTTCTTTCTTCATTCAGTTTTAAAATTATATTCATAATTTTATTTCCCTCATAGCTTTTTACAGTGATTATATCCAGACTTGTATAATAGTAATTTGTATTTACAGCTTTCCCACAATGCATATCTTCTGAAATTTTATCAGTTTTATACTGTCATTTTGCCTTTGTTTAATATTACATTTATTTACACACTGATAGAGGAAGCTTTAACTGATTTTAATAATTTTGTACAATGGAAATTACACATAGTATATATATATATAATATATATATATATATAGAGAGAGAGAGAGAGAGAGAGAGAGAGAGAGAGAGAGAGAGAGAGAGAGAGAGAGAGAGAGAGAGAGAGAGAGAGTTTTTTTTCCAATTATAGTTTTTATATAATTTATTCACTTCACTCAATACAGGTAAAGGCATGTAAGACCCGAAAAATCTACAATTTTACTCGAATTACTTGAAATACGTGACTACCTTTCAGAAATTGAAATATGATCTTCATCCTACCTTTTATCTATTAAAAAAAATCATAGTGTATATCATATCAATTCCCTTAATGAACTCTAATTTAGTTTCTATGACAAATCAAGCCTAAATATTATTATGCCAAATAGTTATAACTTTAAACTAGTCAAGGGTTCATCGGGATTTGCTATTCATAAAAGTTTTGTATTTTGCAATGACACTTTTAATAAAATGATATCTCCAATTTGAGCTGAAAAAAAAAAGTGAGAGATGGAACATTATGAAGGAAAAATGACGTAAGAACATTTGCTTGAATAAATTCCAATCCAAACTCACCTAATTGATATTTCTTTTATGCTATTTTATTTCCTTGCTTTACCAAAAATAAAGTAAAATAAAAATATATAAATATTAGTTTCAGCAATATTTCATTGGATAAAGACATGAATAAATACAGACAAGAAATAAATACAGAAGACAATGCTAATATTTGACTATAAGTACATGTTATAGTGTAATGAACAGCACATAACATCTTGCAAATACGGGTTTATAGTCATAAAGAAATGAAAAACTTGTAAAATACAACAAACGATCCTCCCAATACAGGACAAATGAACCACAATCAAATCCCGTTTTTCAATACAAATATGAAAATATAATACATAGAAAAAATTTAAAACTACATGAATCAACAATATAGATTAAAACTATATGCTTTCATAAAAGAGTTAAGAATGGATAAACGACCGTAAAGACGGACAGCTAAGCAGATGATTGAATGAATGAAAATATCGTTAAAATGCCAGAGAGATCGAGTAATGAAATAAAAGTTGCTAAGAACGACGACACTTTGGCCATTTATAGTCATAAATAATTATTTTAATGTTGTTACTGTTCTTAAAATATTCTATTTTTCGTTGTTTCCTTTCCTCACTGGACTATTTTCCCTGTTGAAGCCACTGGGCTTATAACATTCTGCTTTTCCAACTAGAGCTGTAAATTAGCAAGTAATAATAATAATAATAATAATAATAATAATAATAATACACAATAATGATGATAATAATAATAAAAGGTTGGCCAGAGCACCAACCACACGTTGAGATACTACCGCGAGAGAGTTATGGAGTCCTTTGTCTGTCTAGACAGCACTTCATTGGATCCTTCTCTCTGGTTACAGGTCACTTTCCCTTTGTCTATACATACACCGAATAGTCTGTCCTATTTTTTACATATTCTCCTTTGTTCACATTCACCTGACAACACTGAAATTACCAAAAAATTCCTCTTCACCCAAGTGGTTAACTAATGCACTGTAATTGTTCAGTGGACACTTTCCTCCTGGTAAGGGTAGAAGAGACTCTATGGCTATGGTAAGCAATTTTTCTAGGAGAAGGACACTCCAAATTCATACCATTGTTCCCTCGTCTTATCTGTGCCATGGTTTTCCACTATCTTGGGTTAGAGTTCTCTTGCTTGAGGGTACACTCGTACACACTATTCTATCATATTTCTCTTCCTCTTGTTTTATTACAGTTTTTATAGTTTATGCAGGAAATATTTATTTTAATGT
>NC_090764.1:25595395-25600395 GCF_036898095.1 Palaemon carinicauda
CGCACACCCTTCACTTAGTTTATTCATTTAAATCTGACCACATTCTCCACTCACAGAATTCTCTGACTTATCCGAGTTATCTATAATGGATACGGTATGATAAGCAGAAACCACATCAAAAGCCATAAATATCACGCACAAAATGATTTCAGATTTACCTTGCTGTTCAAAGGTCACTAAATTTTCTCATAATAATTAGAACAAAATCGCTTACTTCAATAAATTCGGATGGGCTTTTTGATTAATCAAATTCCCTTTTGTAATAAGAGTTCTGAACAAATGCTATTTAATCGCGAAATATACATAATTCATAAAGCCTAATTAACAACGTATAAGAAAAGTATTGGTGAAAATAGCCAAGCAAAAAAAAGGAGACCTGACTGACAGCGATAATTACAGAGGCATAACACTTATGTCAGTTATGAAAATATATAGTATGCTTATTCTAAATAGACTGGAGAGTAAGATTGATGAAAAGCTAAGAGATAAAGAAGCAGGACTTAGAAAAGGTAAAAGTGGCACTGACACACATTTTCATGTTGAGACATGTACAGCAATGCGTTGAATACAGAATTCCCCTTTTTTATGGCATTTGGAAAAGACTTTGATAGTGTGCACTCGGCAATTTTGTGGAGAGTCCTGCGTTATTATGGAATTCGTCTTAAATATGTAAATTTGATTAAGTCTGTTCATGAGCATAGCAAAGGCAAAGTTAATGTTAATGGGGTCTTAAATGAATTTCCAGTGAACAGAGGAGTAGTCCAAGGGAATGTGTAGTCACCTATGTTGTTCATCCTCATTATGGATTTTGTAATGCGCAGAACAGTCAGAGATAATGGAGAAGGATTAGACTGGATTGGTGATAGGAATTTAGCAGACCTAGAGTATGCTGATGATGCTGTTCTTGTTGGCAGAACATCACAGGATCTGCAATGCCTGGTTACCAGCATGCATGAAATATCACACGACGTTGGGTTGAAGATAAATAGAAGAAAGACAGAGATGATGAGAACGGGAGTATGCAATGGAAACTGAAATATCATTGGAAGGAGAAAGGATTAATGAGGTAGAATCATTTAAGTATTTAGGAACTATGATCTCAAATAAAGGGTATTTATAATTAGAGTTTAGTGAAAGATTGAAAAAAAAGCAAATCAGACAATGGCTAAGTTAAGTAAAATTTGGAAATCAAATCGCCTGAAATTACATATAAAAATCAGACTATATATCAATTTAGTGAGATCGGTGTTACTCTATGGACATGAGTCATGGTATGACAATGAAGCAATCTCCAATAGATTTAGTAGATTTGAGAACAAAGCCCTCAGAAGGATATTGAGAGTTCAATGGCAGGACAGGATTATAAATGAAACTATAAGAGAGATTACTCGAGTGCCATGTGTGGACGAGATCATGATGAGGGGTAAATGGAGATGGTTTGGGCATGCTCTTCGCACTCCCCCACAGAGAGTAGTTCCCGAAACGTTCAGCTGGGCTCCACAAGGCACTAGAAGAGTTGGAAGACCCAGGCCTACATGGATGAGGACTATGAAGCGCAAAGTAAGTGATGAATGGAGAAGTATCGAATTAAAAGCTCAAGATAAAGACGCCTGGCGAAAACTAACCGAGGCCATTTGCGTCAATAGGCGTTGGAGGAGATGATGAAGAAAAGTACATGCAATAACAATGTAATTACACCACATGGTTTATGGGAAATACTCGTTATAAATAAATGACCACGTATTTCCAATCGCCCAAACCCTTTCGTCTATCTTCAATCACGCAACTTAAAGACCAATTACAGCTGGTATCAAATACTATATAATCAAAACATATATTTTCATGTATGAAGTTTGAATTACAGTTTAAAGATATAAAGGAACCACCACAAACAAATATTACATATGGAAGCATTTCGTTCTCATTTTGCACACTAATTGGCGGCAATCGTAATGATTGCTTTCATGTTTCGTTGTTGACTTGTTTCCTATAAACTTTGAGATGAATTATGTAATAGTTTCATGAATATAGTTTAATAACTTAGACCATAGTAGATACTAAAATAACAATAATGCAACGTTTTGAGAACTCCTTTGTCGTGAAAACAATCATAAACGTTGATATGAACTTTCACAAGGATTACTGGATTAATAAATTGGACCAAAAATTAAAAAGAAACATTAATTGAAAATTTACATCAGTTCTATTTGGCTACTTTAAACTAAAAAACATTTAAATGGGTGTTTATTAGAATTTATAGCTAGTAGGTTGGCCAGGGCACCAGCCACTCGTTGCGATACAACCGCTAGAGAGATATGGGGTCTTTTGACAGACCAGACAGCACTACATTGGATCCTTCTCTCTGGTTACAGTTCATTTTCCCTTTGCGTACATTTACACACTCCGAATAGTCTGGCCTATTCTTTGCATACTCACCTCAGTCTTCATACACCTGATAACACTGGGATTACCAAAACATTCCTCTTCACACAAGGGGTTACTGCACTGTAATTGTTCAGCGGCCACTTTCCTCTTACTAAGGATAGAAGAGGCTCTATAGCAATGGTAAGCAGCTCTTCTAGAAGGACACACCGAAATCAAACCATTGTTCTCTAGTCTTGGGTAGTGCTATAGCCTCTATACCATACTCTTCCACTGTCTTAGGTTAGAGTTCTCTTGCTTGAGGGTACACTCGGGCACAATATTCTATCTTATTTCTCTTCCTCTTGTTTTGTTATTTTTTTTATAGTTTATATAGGAGATATTTATTTTAATGTTATTCTTCTCAAAATATATTATCTTTCCTTGTTTCCTTTCCTCACTGGGCTATTTTCCTTGTTGGAGCCTCTGGACTCATAGCATCCTGCTTTTCCAACTAAGGTTGTAGCTCAGCAAGTAAAAATAATAATAATAATAATAATAATAATAATAATAATAATAATAATAATAATAATAATAATAATAATAAGTGGAGAGCGATAAGTGAAATGATATTGAAATGAATGAAAATCTCAGTGTTTTTTTTTTTCACACCAAAAATTTTGCATATCACTTATCTGTGCTGCAAATTAATTGATAGCTGGCCCTACGAGTCTGTAAAGATGTTGGTGACAGGGAGGCTATTAAAGCATGATGTAAGCAGACGCAGAGTAAAAACGGTTAATTACAACAGGTCTCAACTAAGGGGAAAATTTTCCTTAATCGCATCTTTTCCAACATTGCAATTTGAAAATAGTTACTTCACGAAAAATGGTGGTTTTAGTAAGAGGCTAAATATTATTAGTTAACAACCAAGTATTTCCCCTAAGCGGCTGAAGGTTCTGAAAATGAAACATTATAGTCTGTTACGTTGTTTCGTTAATGAGTCAATTAGGAATAAGCTATCTGCGCATAAACCTTACAAAAGCAATTCAAGGTTATGTACACCCACTTCATATATACAATATTCACAATAGCCTTGGGCAATAGAGGCTTCAAGTTGAAACACCAAGATAATTTTACCATCACAGCACTTGCAATGTCTCTCCAATTTTCCAAACATTGTCTATATATATATATATATATATATATATATATATATATATATATATACATACATATATATATATATATGTATATATATATACAGTATATATATATATATATATATATATATATATATATATATATATATATATATATATATAACTGATCACCATAACATCCATTCTCTATACACGAAAAACCAGCCTCGATAAAAACAAACTAAAAATGTTCTTAATTCTTTGTTTAAGTTCCTTCTTCTTGAAACCATAATGATTTCATATAAGGTACATTAGCCAGCTTCAACCTTTTATTTACATTCATATTAAATTATGAAAACCTTTATCAAAGAGAACAACTCAACTATCCCTATATATATTCTCCTGTCATTAAATCACGCATTCTCAAACAATGTAACATACAATTTATCTATAATGGTTTAAACATCATCCATCACCTTTAACTTTTAACTTAACTTTTACAATAAAAAAATCAGAATTCTATTTTTCATTAAGCAATATCTTAATAAACATGTAAATGTAAGATAGACGACATCGTATTATTTATGATTCCTGAATTGCAAAATAATCACCAAGATTGAGGGAGCTAGTGCTACCCGAACTAATAAACTATCGTAGGGCCTTGGTATTCTAATTGAAAAGCCAACTATCGTCGACTTTTATGCCTGGCCACTTCCAGCTTTATGTACTTGAATGTCATTCTGATCTGCATCGATAGTTAGGGTTGAGGTAGCCAACTGCAAATATCCATAACTCATTCTAGCGGTCGGGAGTTTAAGCCCCAATCTTTCAGAGGTGTTTACATCCTCGTCTTAATTGGGATCTACGGATGAGGGAGGGGGTTGAGAAGACTATAGATCTACCTGCTGAGTTATCTGGAACAGTTGCCTAACCTCTCATGATCCTAGCTTGGGTTGATAGGTGGATTAGGGGCTGATCACATGTATAGTATATATGGTCAGCCCCTTGGCCATTATATGCCCGTCTCTGCAAACCATGACCGACCTTTAAACCTCTGGTGACAATAACTGTCAATTATAATTAACATCTTTCGATTACCGTTATTGATTACTAAGTTTTTTCTCATAAAGTCTCTACTCCTTTATATACTGTGTGTATATATATATATATAAATTATATATATATATATATATATATATATATATATATATATACAGTATATATATACATATATATGTATATATATATATATATATATACAGTATATATATACATATATATATATATATATATATATATATATATATATATACAGTATATATATACATAAATATGTATATATATATATATATATATATATATACAGTATATATATACATATACAGTATATGTATATACATATATATATATATATATATGTATCTCGTATATATATATATATATATATATATATATATATCTATATATATATATATCTATATATATGTGTGTGTGTAT
>NC_090764.1:25605395-25665395 GCF_036898095.1 Palaemon carinicauda
TTCCAAAAATTTTAAAATGTTTAGTATTTACACTGGTTTTCCTTTTAGAAAAATATAGTTAAATCTCTCTATCACGTCATGTTATCATATTTCAAATACCGTAAATAGTGCAGTCAATCTATAATTACATTTTACTTCACATTATCCATCCAACACCAAAGTAACATGGGAAAAAGCGCTCACTAATTCCGAATTTACTTCTAACAGAACAAAATCCAACTCCACATCACATCAAAGGGGCGATACATAATTTTAGGGCCCTTCTTTTTTCAGTAAAAATTCTGTTCACGGGATCGACTTCTGTCTTACTAAGGAAGTTGATAAATCCCAGGACCCACTTAGTTCTAAGTGGGTCCTGATAAATCCTTTCTAGCTCGGCATTCTTGACAACATTCGGTCAATATCTTATGGGATGTTGTTCACGAAGTATAAAAAGATGGATTTGGAGACACACTCTCTCTCTCTCTCTCTCTCTCTCTCTCTCTCTCTCTCTCTCTCTCTCTCTCTCTCTCTCTCTCTCTCTCTCTCTCTCTCCACAGACACAGACACAGACACAGACACAGACACACACACACACATATATATATATATATATATATATATATATATATATATATATATATATATCAAGAACGGAGCTTTAAGGCTACTTTCATTAAAGAAAATGAACAAATTTCTACTCGTTTGAAAAAGTGTAAAGAAAGAGGTCTATTTGTATTAAACGGAGAAAAGATGATAATTTAGAGTTAGCTTTTTCCCCGCAATATAGAATTCTGAAACAAAAAAAAACGGAAAAATGTTCATCCTCATCAGAGTACTTGATCTTTTCGTAATCATTAACATAAATGCACTTTTACATTATAATCTCAAGCTTGGTCGTTCTTACAGTCTTCTTAATCAACGAAGGAAGTGTATCACCGCTATATCAAGCATGATACTGCATTGTTTATTGAATAACTTTTTTGCATAAAATGAAGAGAATAGAATGTGTAGAAGTGAAGAAAATTCGGAAAAATTATAAGATTAACCAATGTTTCAATATTGGTTAGGCACTTTAGGATTGAAGTCATATACCATGGTCAAAATGTTGAATAAAGTTATTAATTTTGGAATAAATCTGAAATTTTTGGAAACATCAGAAAATTAATTGTGTAATAAATCTGAATTTTTTGTAAACGAGAGAAAATTTTAGATAACAGGAAGTTTTCAGGAAAATCTTGTTTTCAGAAAAAAGGCAGGGTATCTATGGAAGACATGGTGTTACAATTCTAGTAAGTGTCAGTATTTGTGGGGCAGATTACCCCAAATCTGGATAGCCTCCTTTGTTCTTATATTGAAAACCTGGCTGTGTACAGTATTTCACTAAATCTAATTTAAATAGCCGAATTTATAATAGCAGTAATTATTTTTTCCAACGCATTTGCGTTTTAGTGGATAGTTTATATTGGGTATGTGTGCAAATATACCTGAACTTTGCTCTAATAGAAATTCTAGAGGGTTAAGCTAGAATGAATCTAAAGGGAGGTAACCATCCAACAAATTATTAAGAATCCCTTAGTGATCATCATTTGTACCATGTGGTGTACATCTCTTCCAGCTTCCCTTTGAAGAACTCTGAGGGCAAAGCAGGACAATTTCAACCAAGCCTGTCATCAAGCTGAGGGAATATTGAACTCAAGTTGTATTCAAGATGTATTCAGCTCTTCAAAAGAACAAAAATAATGGTCTAATTTTATCAGCAAACCCAAAAGAAAAATGAAAAAAGACACAACTCCCACAGAATCCTCACTTGCAGCCATGAAGTACCCCCGTGAACTCTGTTTATTTTGAAAGCCCAAACTATCTCTCCTACCCAGCATTCTACTCTTTTGGAAGATATGAAGTACTCCTACTAGCTGCTTCCAAAATCCAATGCCATTGCCACAAAGAATTTATTTTCACACTCTACTACTGTAGCCCTTGAAAAATCTAATACTAAACCAAATGTCTTGGCCAAGCCAAACATCTGAGATATTTCATAATCTTGAAACAATGAAATTGAAAATTTTATTCAAGAAAAGACCTGTTTTAAACAACTGAACCAACTGTAAAGTCCAGCATAGTTTTCCCTCAATGTCTGCATTTAATAATGTTTCCTAGGGACCAAACGCAAATCAATAAAGTATTTATCACTTTCAAGGACACATTCTTTCACAAATGCATCTTTTCTTAACATTCCCGAACTTCTGAGATACTATTAGTTTAAAAGCAATAATTTTGATAATAACAAATTACCTGCACTTGAGATGTTAATTGTACCTTTGCACCAAGAAACATAAATCACACAAAAGAACCTCGACATCTCCAGAGAGAGAAAACAGGCTGTCATAAGATGATCAACTATTTACTACAGCACTATGCTTGGAACTTCAGATGTCAGTTGCACTCTTACATATTAAATTGCAGCCAACCCACCAAAGGACTGCAAGTAGACGAAGACTCTAATAAATTATTTTGCTACGACATAGCCTGCACGCTTGCATTAGCAATTGTACCCAAAAAGACCCCAAAGGACCGTAAGTAGAGGAGGACTCAAGTAAATTATCTTCCTACCACACAGTCTGCACAGAGACCTTCCGCTACGTATTCCTTTTCATCTCCTTACATTCCTGTATTCACTCGGCAATGGTAATTCCAAATAAATTTTATAAAATTGGGTCACCTGGTGGGCCGGGAAGTTATATAAAACTTGCTGTTATGTATGACAGTGTTTCACCAAGTAACTCCTAAACTTATGTTCTGACGTCCTTTATGGTTTTTGTTAACTTGAGTAGTAGCTACCTTCGCTTTATTTTGAAGGGTTAACGAGATTTGTATAATTTTAATGCCACAATGGTCAAAATCAAAGCAACTAAGACAAGAATTCATACTATATGTTTATAAATGCTCCATTTTTCAATAGATATATTTGGAATAATACAATCATTTATAAATAACCATGTCACATGATGAAATAAAATTTTCAAAGGCAAGCTTCCAACATCACAAGGGTAGAGAGAGAGAGAGAGAGAGAGAGAGAGAGAGAGAGAGAGAGAGAGAGAGAGAGAGAGAGATTTCCTCCTCATTTATCCCCAAACTTCATCAGCTTCCAGTAATATATTAAACGATTCCTGACAAGACTGACGCGCAGAGAAGGGTTTTGACAAAAACTTCATTATGCAAACCGTCCTCACGAATGGAAGTTTAAAGAAATATGCACAACGGAGGGAGGCTGTTGAGAGAAAGCCATGAAAATAAATTAATGTATTGATCTCTGTGTTGGTGGTCCGGGGGAGAATTCTTTCGTTATATATAAAAAAGATGACAAAACATTTCTACGAAAATTCAAAGTCACTGATATATGAGGTTTAACTGAAGTGTTGGCAATCTATGTACAAAAAGGATTTTTTTTACACTATAAATAATCTATATTCCATTCCATAGAGAGAGAGAGAGAGAGAGAGAGAGAGAGAGAGAGAGAGAGAGAGAGAGAGGGGGGGGGGGTTGTTAAGGAAAAAAGAACGAATAGAACCTTTGTTTCTTAACTATTGGTATCAGTTATTGAAATTAGTCATTCATGCAAAAAATAATAATTATTTTAAATATTATTTCAATAAAACATTGCAGACTAAAAGGATTTTATGCTATGTTATATATATAAATAAATGAAACCTTATAAACAAACAATATGATTTGCTGCCTCAGACCCCTAAATGAAATCAGCTTGACCGCCAAGCAAAGGCAGCCATTACAAAAAATGTAAAAAAAAAATTTACTTGAATATATGGACGCAAACTCTTGGATGGCACAAAATGGATAATGGTCGGCGATCTTAAATCACCTGAACAGATGCTGCCAAAGAAAATTAATTTATAAGATGGTGAGTTATTCAGTTATTCAGGAAGATATACAAACGAAACACGCACAAAAGGAGAGAACTATCTACTTTCTCTTCACCGCCGGTGCTTAAGGTTGCTATCCATGGAAAGAAAATCTTGAGAGGGTGCTTAGGAGAACAGGCATTAATTGAAGATTATTATTATTATTATTATTATTATTATTAGCTAAGCTACAATCCTAGTTGGAAAGCAAAAAGCTAGCCCAAGGGCTCAAACAGGGAAAATAACCCAGTGAGGAAAGGAAATACGGAAACCAATAGAGTAGTGTGCCTGAGTGTACCCTCAAACAAGAAAACTCTATCCCAAAGACAGTGGAAGACCATGGTACTGAGGCTATGGCACTACCCAAGACTAGAGACCGATGGTTTGATTTTGGAGTGTCCTAGAAGAGCTGCTTCCCATTGTTAGAGTGTCTTTTCTACCTTTACCAAATGAAAAGTAGCTACTGAACAATTGCATTGCAGTGGTTAACCCTTTGAGTGAAGAAAATTGATAAATTCGCTCACGTTGTGTGATCCATGTTGAACTCAAATTCTTGGTATATGAGGAAACTAAGCTATTTTGATATTTTATCTCTTCACAGAGATGCCAATCTCTGTTAAACAATTACTGCTTAAATACATATAAAATATACATACATAAAATTACAATAAATATGAGTAAGCTCCTTTCTCCTTTCTGAACCATCCGGAAGATTGCCGGAATTCCAAAGCTGATATAAATATATATATATATATATATATATATATATATATATATATACATATATATATATATATATATATATATATATATATACACACATACATATATATACACACACATATATATATACATATATATATATATATATATATATATATATATATATTTATATATATATCTATCTATCTATCTATATATGTATATGTATATATATATATATATTTATATATATATGTATATATATATATATATATATATATATATTTCCCTTTGTGAGTAGAAAGACCTTAAAATAGTGAAAGGGTTTGTGTATCACCATAATCAATAAAGCTGTATTAGTAAGCACCACCTATTCTAGGCTGGTTTGCAGTGAGCAATCAGACTAGTCTCCCACCATCAACAATCCGCAGTGGCCACTATGGTGATGAAAAATGGCCAAACCCCAGACATAAATAGAGACATTTCTGAGTACTTTGTTCTCTAGTGGACGAGAAACGGCTGAATTTGTTGTTGTTGGTGTATATAGATGATATAAACCAATCATGAAGCTTGGGTTAGAGGAATTATGATAAACTAAATAGCATAGCCTATGGTCAAGTAGTCATTGGTTTATTGTTGCAATGAACTTCAAATATCAAGTTTAAATTTATGTTCACAGGAAATCCAATATAGTACACAAATAAACTAAAGCCCCGAACGATCTGTGGTGGATAAAATCTAGATAATAATTAATCAGCCAGAATTTGAGACTCCCACGCAAGTACCATAATAAACATTCGAACAAATAAAGCAAAAAAAAAATAAGACTTCAAATAATAGTAACAATATCTTATTTCTTTCTGTGAAAAGGAGTTTCCGGGACAGACTTCCATACCGATAGAAATAACAAAAATAATTCTATCAAATAACTTTTGATATTCTCTTGCTAAATTCCTATTGGCTAAAAGCAAATATTCTCTTTGTATATCTTACTTCTATTCTCAAAGTTTGGCTACTATTAAGCAGTAGTTACCACCAAACAATTGAAGATGAATGAGATTTATTTCTCATGTTTAATAATAAAACCAAGAATATCGACAATGACATTTGAAAGATTACTAGCCTTATTATGTGTAGACATACTATCAGTCACCACGGATATAATCATCCATCAATAGAATTTATTAACGGTTACAAATAAAAAAAATACTCTGCACAATACAACCAAAGCTATGAAAAAAAAAATCTGGTCATTATAATCAAAACTTGCGACTCACTCTTTAGAAAAAAAATATTTCATAAAATGTGAAATATTCAAGACAACAAAGAGATGCAAACTAAAATAAATAAAAAAAAAAATCTTCTTCCATAAATTTGTCGAATAACTTTTGGCTTTGAAGATTTTACGATTCCAAACACAATCAGTCTACTATTCACGATATAAAATATATGGAAAAATGTTTTGCATACGAAAAAGCCCCAACAATTTTTCCTCTATTTTGGTCGTCATGGGTTCTTTCCAAGGATAAAAAAAGTGTATATACATTATTATGAACCATTCAATGTCTACAATTTTCTTTTATAATCAAGTCAGAAACGTGAAAAAAAGATATTTAAAAAAATATTAGCATTATTGATATCACTATTATGATATATACAAAATATTGAAGATACACTAATACGAATAAATTAGCAAAGATTATTTCATATATAGTAAAATATGATTTAAGCAACAAGATAGAGTATTATATTAACTATTTCCATAATTCTCATTATTCTGTGTTTTTATTGTTATCTTTAAGTCTATAATCCTTTTAAAAAATGCAAATAATGTATTATATCATGAAAACATTTTTTTTCAATTTACAGTCAAATGTGCATTACAAGATTGACATAGAGCGAATTCTCTCTTAGAAAACAAACAAAAGGTAATAAAAAAAATGCCCTAAATCCCTATTCTTAACCCTAGTGAGATTTGCATCCCCTAAAATTCAACGACTGACGAAACTCGTTGTTTGCGTTACTCTTGACAACAACAGATTTTAAAAGGAACACGGAATGGGAAATGCAGCAAATCTTTGTCCAGAATTTCCATGATTTTCCAGAATCAGCACGGATGTGGCAAATAACCAGAGATAAACCTGTTTATATCCATAAGAAACATTGAATTAAGGTATTAACAGGTTATTAGACAAGCCTTATTGAAACGAGAGAAACGCTTCTTCCTATCATATTTAGGCATTATCGAAACTGCATCGTAGGGGGTAGAAAGAGTAGGCCTATTCTATTAAAGGAAGAAAGGATACAAGATTCATGATTAATTAAACCTTGATTTTAAAAGAAAAGCCAGAATAGCTTTACTAGCCGTAATAATCAACTCCTATTATTATTATTATTATTATTACTTACTAAGCTACAACCCTAGTTGGAAAAGCAGTATGCTATAAGCCCAGGGGCTCCAACAGGGAAAACAGCTCAGTGCGGAAAGGAAAAAAGGAAAATAAAATATTCTAAGAAGAGTAACAACAATAAATATCTCCTATATAAACTATAAAAACTTTAACAAAACAAGAGGAAGAGAAATAAGATAGGAGAGTGTGCTCGAGTGTACCCTCAAGCAAGAGAACTCTAACCCAAGACAGTGAAAGGCCATGGTACAGAGGCTATGGCACTACCCAAGACTAGAGAACAGTGGTTTGATTTTGGAGTGTCCTTCTCCTAGAAGAGCTGCTTACCATAGCTAAAGAGTCTCTTCTACCCTTACCAAGAGGAAAGTGGCACTGAACAAGTACAGTGCAGTAACCCCTTGGGTGATGAAGAATTGTTTGGTAATCTGTGTTGTCAGGTGTAAGAGGATAGAGGAGAATATGTAAAGAATATGCCAGACTATTCAGTGTGTATGTAGGCAAAGGGAAAATTAACCGTAACCAGAGAGGAGGATCCAATGTAGTACTGTCTGGCCAGTCAAAACACCCCATAACTCTCTAGCGGTAGTATCTCAACGGGTGGCTGGTGCCCTGGCCAACCTACTACGCAGTTTCCGAAAGGATCTGCCTTTTCATGAAGCCAGATAGATGGTCCATAATAACAGAAAAAACAAACATATACTGTATGTCTACAAGTGACCCTTTCAACCTTATCTTTTCCTTTGATGGCAAGTCTATTCCTTTTCATACACTTCAGTTGCAAGTCTCAAATCGTTACATCTTCCCTTTTTAATAAAGCACACAAATTTTATATATGTATATGTGTATATATATATATATATATATATATATATATATATATATATATAAATTATATATATATATATGTATATTATATACATACACACGCATATATGTACATATATATATGTATATACATATATATATATATAATATATATATATATATATATATAGAGAGAGAGAGAGAGAGAGAGAGAGAGAGAGAGAGAGAGAGAGAGAGAGAGAGAGAGATATTTTAATCAGTATCATTAGAATCAACAATATTCTCTTTCGATTGATATGAAAAATGGATAGTTTTGAAAATAAAGGTATATACTTTATTATTCATACTAGGTTATTAAATAAGATCATCTATATATTTTCTTGCTTTAACTCTTCATTTCACACAATTCTCTTAATAATCTTTTTTTTTTTTTTTTTACAACATAACATTCCATTATGTACGGATTAAAAATGGGGAAAATTCGGAATAAAATAAAGCAATTGTATATTTTATGATGAGTGACAACTGCTACGCCTTGACCCATTTATCTTGAATATTACTATAGGCCAAATAATTAGTAACTGAAACAGTTTATCAATCAAGATTAATATCTAATTGGCAATTGGAGAAGGCTATCAATAAAGATTATTATTTAGTGAATAACTTCATAACCCATTAACCAGATGCTTTATTTACTGGATAAAAGGAGTGGAGGATCAGGTTAGGGTGTGCCGGATTATGTAGGATACAAAACACCACACAGGATAGAAGTAAATGACGGTGTAAATAGTGGTAACAATTATTATGTTTTCATCTGAAGGCATCCCCCGTAGAAAGATAATGCCATATATATATATATATATATATATATATATATATATATATATATATATATAATGTGTGTGTATATATATATGTGTGTATGTAATGTATATATACAAATAATATATATATATATATATATATATATATATATATATATATATAATATATTTATAATATAAATACACATATAGGTATATATACACATACACATATAAACAATATTTACACTTATATATACTGTGTATCTATACCGTACACATACAAATAAATATATATATATATATATATATATATATATATATATATATATATATATATATATATATATATATCCATCTTTCTCACCAGGGCCAGGTAGATTTTTAAAGCCTGTCAGTCGCCCTGCTTCATAAACTATCTCCACTGCGGATGATCTTCATAAAGCCTTTCTTCTTCAATCTCTTGTACATCCATGCCTCTCCTTCCCACTTCTCTCTCAATGTTTTCCATCCACCTCACCTTCGGCTAGCCAAATGGTCTTCTGCCTAAGGGTCTCCTTTCCAAGAATTTCCTTGGATATTGTTCTTCCATTCTTTAGACATGTCCAAACCACCGAGGATGTCCTCTTTTAATTGAGTCCAAAATCCCCTCTACTCCTAATTCCCTCATGATATTTTCACTTTGAAGTTTATCCAGTCTTGTGGCACGTTTTATCAATATCAGTACCTTCATTTCTGCTGCCTGGAGCTGGCTTCTAGTCTTTGATGTTAACGTCCAAGACTGCTGGCCGTAAGTTCAAATTGGCCTCAGTATGGAGATGTATATGTGAGTTTTTACTTTGCGGTGTATGTTCCTATAATTCAACAGTGGATATAGTAGATACAAGTTATTATTGAATTTATGTTTTCTATTAGTTATCTCCACTTTAGAGCCATTTTAATCACTAAATACAGCTCTAAAAGATTCAAAGAGTCTAGACTGTTTTAATGCTTGCCCTTCTAATGAAATATTTACAACTGTCGGCGTTCGAGACATGAGCATAGTCTCAGTTTTCTCCTTGTTAATTTTCATGTCATTTGATGTTGAGATGTTATTCCAGTCTGCTATTCTTTGTTGAAAGTCCTCTATAGTTTCTGCTGCAACTGCATAGTCATCAGGATATATTAGATCCGTGGTCATATTCTCATCAGGATTTTGCTGTCTCGTGCAATTCTCCATGAATAATATGAAAAGTAGAGGGGAAAGAACATTACCTTGCCTTACTCCTGATTGGATTGCACACCAGTCCTCATTTTCAATGTTTATTTTTACTCCTGATCTGATGTTTTGTTAGTTTTTCAGGAACCTCATAATATCTATCTCTCAATGCCTCCCATATATTTTGTCTTGGCACTCTATCAAATGTTTTCTCTGGGTCCATAACAGCATACCTATCTGTGTTCCACTCCAAGCTCTTCTCTAATATCATTTTCTGGGTAAAATTCATGTCTGATGTTCCTCCTCCCGGTCTGAAACCACTTTGCCACTCGCCCAACTTTGGTTCTACACATTCTCTTAATCTCTTCTCAAGTATTCTCTCATACACCTTGAATGCTTTTGCCATAAGATATATACATATATACACAGACACAGGCACACACACACACACACACATATATATATATATATATATATATATATATATATATATATATATATATATATACTGTGTATATACATATATATATATATATATATATATACATATATATATATATATATATATATATATATGTATACATATATATATATATATATATATATATATATATATATATATATATATATATATATATGTATATGTGTGTGTGTGTGTGTCTTCATAAAAATATACTTGGGTAAACTTCGGATGTTTCTTTGTTTAATGTGAGTGTACTGTATCAGGTTCTGCACTGTCTGTGACTGATTGTGCATGTGTCGAAGTTCTCTCTTCTTGAAGCCAGAAAGCGTAATGGTTTCAACAAATCGATATCCAATTCCAGTAATGGGATGGAAAACCTTCCAGGTGCCATAACTCTTTTGGGAAGACCTGACTTTCAGTAAAGAGGAAATTTACAACGAATTACTTCTTCAGTTGATAGATTAGCGAATGTAATTTTTCAACAAGATTCCCCACAGATACCTTTTACTCTTTTCCAGAAATCGAGAAGCCTAAAAGTAGAGATTCATGCATAGTAAATAATATATTTGTAAGAGGGTTTGCATTCTCGAGGTAATTTACACTCCTATTTTCGTGCAATGGCCGAGTAAATGCGTGAACATAAGGCTATATTTAAACGAACACATACATAATGCAAATACATACATACATACATACATACATACATACATACATACATATAATATATATATATATATAATATATATATATATATATATGTGTGTGTGTGTGTGTGTATAATAATAATAATAATAATAATAATAATAATAATAATAATAATAATTCTGATTCTCAGACTTTAGCCAATCAATCATGGAAAAAAACTGTGCTGGGAATGCACAGGTTAGCTATTTCAAATACATACATACATACGTACATAAACACATACATATATAGGCCTACAAAGAAGAATCCTCTTTATAGCACCAAACCACCCTTCTCACACAATGCCACGTAAACCATTCAATTTCAATTTGATTTCTTTATATTTTTTTGCATTCACTGTCAGTGGTTCGTGTCTATGAAGGAGAGTTGAGAACTTGGCTCACGATTCTAAAGAAATACTTGCAGAGAGGAGGGGGATAAACAGGAAGCTAGAGAGCGCTTGCCATGCACATGTGAATGGTTCTGTGTTGTTATGATGATTTGTTGACGGCCCCTCTGTGTAGATATAAGACGTTGCTAATGTCTCCATTTCCGGTACATGTTTTTTTTGGCCATGGTTAAACGTCAGAAGAATTTATGTTCTTTTTTTCTTCTTCTTCTATCGCTTTCTTAGGAGAAAGCAGTTTATTATTAATAAATGAAGACATTAGCAACGTCTTATATTTACACAGAGGGCTCATCTAGAAATGAGAGAGAGAGAGAGAGAGAGAGAGAGAGAGAGAGAGAGAGAGAGAGAGAGAGAGAGAGAGAGAGAGAGAGAGAGAGAGAGAATGGGTGTATACTACTGTATATCAGGATTTTCATTTTCCAGTTGATAATAGCTAATGAAGATCCTTCATCAAAACAGAGACTATTGGTGACCAGGAAAATAACAAGAAGGATTTTCTCTACAATCCCCTGTTTTCCTCATTAAAAATAATTCCTTCCCCCCTCATCAATTTGCCCTAACCTCTCCTCATATAAGAGTTTTAACCGTACATGTTTTGCTGTAAAATGAACATCTCTGTGCATTATTCAAATATTTCATATATAAGTAAACATATGAGGGGATATAAATTGTTTGTGAATAGTTACGAAAATTATTTGACAATCAAAGAAATAAAATTTTCTTAACAATTAAGTACGTTCAAGATTTAATTTCACTCTATAATAAATCATGATTAAATTCAAGGCACTGATACTACTGTATGTGATCGCCTGGAATAAAATGTCTTACTATGAATGTGTCTAGAATAACCAAAATTGTTGATCCTTCTTTTAAACTCAATCTACATACCCAAATATTTGTATTATGTAAGCACAAACCCCGATATACTTGGGTATATTTTCTTCCTACTTTTAAGATAAACTTTTATGTAAATAAAAGGGAGTTGTAGCATGTGAGCATTTGTGTACTAAAATATCATATCGATAACTATATATCGCACTTTTTATATAGTAACAGGTACATGGATATTTTTACACCATAATTATTGATTAATCACTAATTGTAAATAATTCTCCAAACTAAAATATAGAACGAGTGTTTTTTGATAGCCTTTTGTAGAAAAACAAATAAAAATAAAAATCGAATTAACAAAAAAATTCACGTTATTGGTTCCCTGTAAAAGCTATCGAATGATACTTATAAGTAACGTCATTGGGTGTTTCTATAAAGAGTCAGATATGTAGATCTGAATTAGATATCTTCTTTATTGATTATTTCATAGAGACAGCTCCGATGTACGATTTTGAAGGTGACAAATTGCAAATTCAATTTGTTGTCATTTAGAGTAATAAGCAGGCCTACGCAAAAATGCAAAACAAATAAATTGTTAATGCTAATAATCAAAAGACGATAAACAAGAGAAAAAGTTTATGTTGTAGAGAGGAATTATCTATATGTGGGAAATGTGGAGACCAAACAAGTGGTAATAATCGGAATGCTTATGAAAGGATGGTTCATGTTGTTTTAAGATCGTTTGGTATGGTCACGTAGAAAGAATAATGGATGATTGATTAATTAAGAGTACTCTATCTGGAAGTTTCAAGGTGGAGGAGGAAGGAAAACCTGGACAGATGACGTGTAAAAGATATTAAGGAGAGGATTCAAGATCCAGTAAGCACGAGTGTTGAATGGAACAGTAAGCAAAGGAGGTTCAAGCACTCTGTTGAAAAACCTTTTAGTTTAAGGAAATAAAGCAGCCAATGTTTTAAATACTGTCTGCACAAGAATTTCTTCCAAAATTCAACTGGATGCAGTGATCGTTGTCTTACTTTTTATCAAGGACCATCACGTATTATTTGTGTGTAAATGAAGAAACGGTTACCTGTTTTCCATAAAACCTACTAACCATTAAAAGATAATCACGCTCTCGAACCCAAATGTAACCTTTCAAGTTCATAGAAGAAGTAGCCTGTAAAAGCAACGACAGGCGATACCTAGGGTTTTAAACTCCATTAACACAATTTCCATTGGATAACAGAACAATTACTGTAAGCTCTATCATATAGCTATCTACACTTTATAAGGATTTCAAACAGATTTTATAAATCCTCTTCTATTCAGTTAGTAGGTTTAAATTCTTTCTTTATTTTCAACATTTAAAGTAGAGCTTTTGACCAAGAAGTCATTTCTATAATTTATTCAAGAACATTTTTTAACAGAATTAAGTATTTTTATCATTCATATTATAACTATCCATATCAAATGAGTTATTGTCACTATCATTGATATTATTTGTAAAGTGAGTTGATTCACATTTAACAAGAAATATAGGTCAAGAGGAGTTGACTTTCTTTATAGTATTTATGATATGACTTTCTATTACTAAAGGATGGTTTTATTTGCTGAAAAAGTAAAAAATACAAATGAAAACTTTCTTTATTTTGATTCATACATCAAAGACCAGAAACTGACTAGGTGGTTGTAGCGGTTGAATAGTAAGGAACATATTCTTAAAAAAAAATCACTTTTTACGCTTACTAAATCTTATAGTTGCTAAAATAATATAGGAGCAGAAACCCTTAAGACAAAGAAAGGGATGGCCCTTAATTCGAGGCTCTGTATACATACACAACGATAATCGGCTTCGATAGAGACCTACTTCAGATCCAATGGAAATCGACATTACCCATAAAGAATGATCTAATCAAGTTTCAATAAAGTTTCATAATACGCTGACGCTGTTTACAGTTGCATAATACTGTATGTGTAAAACTCAGGTTTATAAGGAATGTTTTTATTAAGGACTAATTATGGTCTATATTTATTTGTGTAATTGAACTCTGTGCAAAAGACTAGACAGTGAATCCATTATCAAAATGATATTTCAACTAACATCATCAAGGTCGTTTTACTGTTATCAACGCAGTACCAGTGACGTGTCGCTTCAGTGTCAGTCATATCCGTGACACTTCAGCGACATATAAGCTCACATATCAACCGTGCTCTATACAGTGTGTAATGCCTGATTTCCAAGATGGCAAAGTTTTCAGACGTGGGGTTAGCGATGAAAGTCATAATTCCTGATATAAAGAAGTTTACTGAGCAAATGGCGAATGGAAAGTGGGTACATGAAGCGTGGAAGAAAAGAGACAATGAAAGAGTTTGCTACTCTGTACAAGGAATTAATTGTTGAAATAAAATGTTACTAGTACCTTAGAATATCTGAAAACGATTAAAACATATTGGTCACTAAAACAAGCTCGCCGAGAAAAGCAAGACACCTACTGGAGAAACGCTAGAACACTGAGAGAATGATTAGCAGTTTGTTTGAGGTGGAATAATACAAACAGTTTGTAGTAGGCTAATTTTCAAATCCATACTGGAAACGAAAAGTTAAAGACAAATACACATTCTGCATTTATTTTGTTATTAAGGAGCAGTATACAGTATAATTTTACTTACCAAAGGGGTAAAAAATTTCTTGGGAGACGCAAAACACTGAAAAATATCGTCTGCGACAAAATGTGTAAGTGCAACAACCCAAATCAAAGTAACAGTATTTTTTTCTATACTGATACTGGTGAATTAAGAGGACACGTCACTGATACTGAAGTATAAATGTCAATTGACCTTTATAGTGTAGGCAGATTGGGACAATTTCAGTGTCAACTGTGAGTACCACGGAATAACCCACCAATCTTTTGACATATACAATAGAGTATATTGACAGCCGGAATCTAGCGTTGTCAGATTTCCGCCAAAATGATACTAACAATTGGCTGTCCCCAAATTGCCCTGAAAACTATACTTACACTTCATTTGCGATTCAGACAGGGAAAGGTGTGTAAAATTTAATATGTTTAAATGTTTTCACATGATAGTAATCATTGAGCATGATTCAAAAAAGTTCTTAAATATTTTAAAATGCTCAAAACTCTCAGATATTCAACAATGCATTTCTTCAAGTTGATAATCCCATCAAGAAGCAATGGCAATAAAGAATCTTGAAACGTTAAATTGGAATACAGTACATTTATTCATCTTATATAGATGTGTCAATACAGTACTATAACATTCCCTCTGCAATTAACATCTGAAAGTCTTTCCTTGATTCTGCTTTACCTCTCATAAACTTTGTCTTGTTGATAATGACATTAACCGCCAACTTAGGATTTAGATGTCACTTCTTTTATCTTACATTTGCTTTTGACCTTAAGAAATATTCCACGCGGTAATCAACAACAGTAATGAATATTTCATCTCGTTTTATGTATCTCAATAGCATTGTGACCATATTGGAATAGCAAATTATATGAATGAAAAAGTATTAATCTTTAAAAATAAAATAAATTTACTATATTCATATATGCGATATACAAGCGGTGATGAGAGGTGGTCTATACTAATGAATTAGTAAATACATCTTTCCCAATGATTGATTAATTTTATTCCCATAATACGTATTATTGATAATTCTCTCCGTCACTGTAAATCATGAACATTAATGAGGCAAATTAAAGCAATGAGCCAAAACATATCCATCGATTGCCGTTATAACATCAATAATCAGAGATATGTGAATAACTTGATTGAGATTGCGAGGTGTGCAGTCAAACTTTAGTCGCCCATTAGTCTGATTGCGTTTGGAGAATTAGATGAACTGATTTATCAATATGTCAATCACATAATGCTACAGGATTTGCTTCTGGCATTGATATTAATGGTCGTCATCCTGAAACCTTACTTACAATATCTAAATAGGCAAATTCAGTTTAACATATCACAGATTATTTATTTTGTTCTTTACAAGTTGTGAGATAAAGGATATTAAGAAAAGCTAATCGTTATCTCTAATTTATATGAAATTACCTTTGAAGTCATAAGATTACCTTTGTAAACATTGGATTATGTATTTTTTTCATTCTTTTTCCCATTATTTCATCATTATCAAAAAGATTTATATATATAAATTGACAAGCTATAACCTTTCTCAACAATCGCAGACCTCCATAACAACTCTACGTGGTAAGGTGCTATTTAAATTCCACCTACGAAAGTTTCACCAATGGAAAATTTTTAAGATTTTTATTGAATGATCAGAATACAAGTTCACACATATTCAGTATGTGTCCGTTTCTGGGTTTCTTTTACTGTTTAATTATTATCTGCTGGTTATTATTTATTTACACGGTATTAATGTATTCTTATTCTATATTATTTTTCTACCGCATACCGTGTAAAGATAGTTATACCTTACACCTCTTAAAGTAAAAGGAATATAGAAAAACTGATGAAATAACCCAGGCATTCTTAAAATACCTTCAACATATTTTTAATGCACTTTTTTTTATATAATCAGTTTACAACGAGTATGCAGTTCAAAATAATATGTAATTTTTTTTTTTTTAAGTTATGAGCTACAACTTTCAGAAATGTTAAAATGAAGGATAGTTGAAAATTTATTATTAGATTTGTAAGTCTCAATTTCATAATCACATTCTTTATTTTTGGAAGGATATTGCTAGGTGAAATTTTTGTGGTTGGAAATTTCTGGGTGGAATTTTTGTGGGTGATAATTTCTGGGTGCATTTTTTGAAGGTGGTAAGTTCTGGAGAAATTCTTGTGGGTGGAAAGTTCTGGAGAAATTTTTGTGGGTGGAAAATTTTAGGTGGCAGTGTGGATGGAAATTTATGGGTGAATTTTTTGTGGGTGGAAAGTTCTGGGTGAAATTTTTGTTGGTGGAAATTTCTAGGTAAATTATTTGTGAGTGGAAATTTCTGAGTGCATTTTTTGTGGGTGGAAAGTTCCGGATTTTTATGGGTGGAAATTTCTGGGTGCATTTTTTGTGGATGGAAAGTTCTGGGAGAAATTTTTGTGGGTGGAAAGTTTTGGAAGAAATTTTGTGGGTGGAAATTTCTGGGTGAAATTTTTGTGGGTAGAAATTTCTAGGTGAAATTTTTGTGGGTAGAAATTTCTGGTGAAATTTTTTTGACGGGGAAATTTCAGGGTAAATTTATTGTGGGTGGAAAGTTCTGCGTGAAATTTTTGTAGGTGGAGAGTTCAGGGTGAAATTTTTAGGGGTGAAAATTTCTGGGTGAAATTTTTGTGGGTGGAAATTTCTGGGTGATTTTTTTGTAGGTGGAAATATCTGGGTGAAATTTCCGAACAACCATAGGGAATGTGTTACAACCATGAAAAGAAATCAAAGATATGTTCCCATTATCATTATCACAAGAAAAGCTATAACCCTAAGAGTAAAAGCAAGATGCTCTACGGCCAAGGGCTCCAACAGGGAAAAATAGCCCAGTGAGGAAAGGAAACAAGGAAATAAATAAACTACAAGGTATGTAATAAATAATCAAAATAAAATAATTTAAGAACAGTAACAACATCAAATTAGATCTTTCATATGAAAAAAAAAAAAGAAAAAAAAAATGAACTAAGTCCCCGAGTGTACCCTAACGTTAAGGCGAGATTTTCCAGGGTATTTTAGAAGCGCAGACATATACTCCTAGGTCATTTTGTGTAAGGTCAATGGATTTATAACAGGTTTATGTATTGAGACAGACGAGTCCCTAGAACACTTGTTAATATACAAATCGTGCTGCGGCAGTTTAGAGGTTGACATTTCCGAAAAGCCATTTCCGTCTCAATATACGATGCTTTATTTAGTATTTTATCCGATTATGTGATTCAGATTTTTCGGATCTTTGTGTGAATTAATAAGTGTCTCCACAGAACTAGAATTTCTCAATTTTCAAGGCAGTCACACGCACCCCAAATATAAAATTCTTAAATGAATACACATAACAGCTAAAGCTCAAAATAAACGAGATATATAAAGGAAAAACCCAGAAAGATGTGAAGAAACGCAGGACTCATTTCTCATTTTACGTAATGTGTTGCGTATTATTCATGATGAGAATGTTTTGCATAAATGCCTCACATTCTCGCATCCTTTGAAGACCAGAAACGTAAAAAGAACAATGAAAATGCCAGGTAGGATTAACGATGCTACTATACTAAAGGATTTGTTTTTAACTAATGTTAAAATCATTAAAACTTTTGCTAATGATTATGAAATCCTGACTTCTAAACTGTTAGGAAAAAAAACCGTAATTTTAATCGGAAATTCTCCATAAAAATATTCTGTTCTCAACCATATTTCAGTAAAATACAGGCGACCGTAATTTTGCTTTACTTTGTTATTATCTTTTACGGGTTGGTGACCGCAATATCACTCTTTTACATTAACATATCAGTTTTTAAAGCGGTAAAAATCCAAGAATAAATGTTGTCAGACATTTACCGTTCTTTAATCCAAATTTTAACAATGATATAGTAAATGAATTGGGGACCATATTGATAGATCTAATTCAAGAAATAATGTGGTACGATTGGAGTTTTCAAATGTTGGTCGTTATCAATTAATTCTAATAGAGAAATACCGCTAATTTATAGCGGTAATTTTTTTTTCCAAATATTAATCACTCTCAATTAATTCTAATAGAGCAATACCGCTAATTTAGAGAAGCAAATAACAAATATATTTCCTGTTCAGAGAGTGTTTATATGCAAAGAAGTTGCGAAAAACATATTACCTACCCTTAGTGCTTTTCGCGTTAGATATTTTACTTTGTAGTAAAAATGTACAAAGTATGGATCCTTTAAATGTTATTTGATCCTATTTATACTAGTCATATTTCAGAGTTAAAATACTATTTTCTACGGCAGTTTATAGTACATTGCTGAGAGAGTAGATAGTTTTGTGTGATGTCTATGAAAATGGTGCCCTAATGTTGTGTTGACTAACAAATGTCGTATAGTTTATGAAAAAATATAAAAATTTACAGTATTAAGCAAGAAAAAAATAGGGACATTAGAGCATACTACAGCTTAAAATGAAAGAAGTCCCATTCAAGCGGCCCATTTTCTTTCTCGTCACTGCCAGACAGTAGCGAAGACCAATTAAATTCTTGTGTATATTTTTAGTTTTATAATCCAGGAAAAAACAGAGATCCAAGGCCGTGACCACTGAAAAATGTACTTCAAGTTGTGAGAGAATATCAAAATAAGGGGGACTCCCCCAAAAAAGATAATTGTTAATTGTTAACTACAGAGGGATGAGCACCCAATTAAGATTCAATGAACCTGGGTCTGAGGGAAAGTTTCTTTTAATTGAATATTCTGTAGCTGTTAAAGAATAGTGCCAACAAATAATGCTAGTATGTCAAAGGGATTCTAAAGATCGTTAGGTATAATTATGCATTTATATAAAACCGCAAGCAAGCACGAACACAGGACACTCAAAACTTGTTATATCAACGCGTCAAGAGCTTAGTCCCGAGTAGAATCTCACGACAGAAGGCCACTTTCCATCTTGGCCTAAACAGTGGATTGTGTAATTGTAGTTAGTCGATTGTGGTGGGAGTTCACTTCAGTTAAAATTTTAGACAAAGTTTGTATAAAAAAATTAACAATATATAGTGCGGAGCTCTTTGCATATATAGAAATGTGAAGGTGATAGGGGCATGGCATTTCTTATACAGAATTTATGATAAAACAATGAAAGAACAATGTGGATTTAGGCACTCGACGGTGTGGCAATTTGAAGGGAGACGAGAATAAATGACATGGAGGATGATATGCTAATAATACTCAACATCTTCAGTAGCAAAAGCGGCGAGCATTTGAATTTGTAGAAAAGAGAGTGATGGTTTATTATAAAAGTGGATCCGAGACAACACTGCATTATGTCACCATGGCTCTTCAATACCTCTATGGATGAGGTGATTCAAGGAGGCCACCTCTTTGTGCTTGCCCAATAAGAATTACTATAATCGAACTTAACCATTTGAATTTCTAAAAATTCAAAATATTTACTAGGAATGAGTATCACATAAATCGTGATATCACGACTTACTAAAACCTATCAATTCTCACTCAGTTTTCACGTAGCATCAAACACCTTATCAATGAGATTCAATGTCGATTCCTCATGAATTTGATAAAGATAGTAATATATAATCATAATAACTTCACTATTACTGCTTCAACTCAATATTTCATTAAATACTTCCCCACACCTGAATTCTGTTTTATTCATAACCTTTCCCTGATAAAAAATAAAAAAAAAAAAATAAAAAAAAATAAAAAACGAATACTGGCGCCTTTATTTTTATATTGACTTCAAGTCCCTGAAACTTCTTAAAAATGTTAGTCGTCAAAGACTTCTAGTGTTGAATTTTACATCTATTTACTCTGAGTACTTAATTACAGTGAAGATTTGGATCTTTTCGGGAAAATAAAGTTAGTAAGATTGTGAAAAAAATATCTATATATTATTTAGTCCTTCAGCGTCATGTTCTTTACGAAGGTCGACTTTTACTAGAATCTTTTTATTAGACAATAGACTTTAAAGATAATTTCTAAATTATTCATAATTATATTTGTGACTATGAGCGGAATTAAACAAACATTACTATAGTTCAACGCTCAGGACATTTCCTTTTCATGTTTTCTCAAATCTTTAAACTCATTTAAAATAATTCTACATTTTCTAGGTATTATACTTAGTCATTAAATAGTCTTGAGAAATTTCTTTAAACATGCATACCTGCATGCACACTTACTATGTAAATATGGTATTTAATCATGTAAAAGGCATAAGAGTCATGATTACTTTACGTGTTAAATTAGGATCTAGTTACAGACACAACCCAATTTAACAAGTAGAACATTGCGCTCAGCAGGATTTTATGGGAATCAATATAAACGCGTTTTTATTAATCAAATATGTTGAATGGTAATGTTGCGGTATTGGACCAAATTATTTGCTCATATTTAATATGATAAACCCAGATTCTAACATCGTTTGAGGGCACAATGCAATTCATCACAAGAAATAGTACAGTAGATATAATGATGCATGTTGCTTTTGCAAAACATCCTTGAGTCATGTTTATAAAGTATTGGTTAAAATAGATTTGTATGTCCATAAGCTATACTGGAATACAGGAATGATTTGCCATGAAATTAGTTACTACATTGCTATTATTACTAACAAAACCAAAAAATTCCATTAAAACAAATTATTGTAGCGGGATAGCTTACAGCTTACCTATAATACAATATTTAGACTACTCTCAACCGAACCTTAAATGGAAAAACCTGAACTAATCTGAAATTTCTTAATGAAATAAAACTAAAGAATTAATCGTGTAAAAATCCCGGAATGGAATTAGAAGTCACCGTTCGAGTCAAGGGTAAAATGAAGCTCGGAAAAGATCCCCGAATAAAGATGGAAAGATTCCTTATGTGTTTTCTGGTTCCTTGGCTTACAGAGGAAAAATGAAAGGAGGAAGGTAAAAGAAATGTCAAAGAGGTTAGAATAGGGATTAGAGTAATTAAATGAACGGAAGAATGGAAAGAAGCATCGAAGAAAGCGAGCAGAAAAATGCGTTGATGCATTTGGCCACACTGAAACCTACTGTAGCAATTTGACAAAAGGAAAAACTATCAATATTGCATACGAGGGTCTTTTACTGAAGGAAAATATGCAAACTAGATCTTTTAAATTTAGTCGTACTTTCAGTCATATAATTGAGTACACACACACACACACATACATATCGTTCTTCGTGGCCAAATGGTATATCACTGTACATACAAGTTTCCTGGACCAGGGTTCGACTCCCGGCCGGTCAGAAGCTATTGTCTTTATGTGATTTCGCCTGGGGCTCTGATCCCGAGGTCGTTAAGAGAATCTAGACATTAATGTATCCAAAATATATGGCTTATTTGAATATATATATATATATATATATATATATATATATATATATATATGTATATATATATACATATATATATTCATTTAAGCCATACATTATACACCTCCTAATATCTGGATTCTCTCTACCTGTGGATCAGAGACCCAAGGGGGAATCATCTCAAAAGATAATAGCTTTTGATCGGCGGGGAATCGAGCCAGGGCCCAAGAAACTGGGGTTCCATTGACTTGGCAACTCAGCCACAAAGACAGTTGCCAAGTCAATGGAACCTCAGTTTCTTGGTTCTGATGACTGTTCACCAAACTGATTTTCCAAGCTGTCAATACGTCCCCTTTAAGTTATGTTTGTTTTCGTTAAACTAAGACTCATTTTTTTTTTTTTCCAGGATGCAAAATATGAACCTTCCATTCCAAAGGTTAATTCCCACCACTCTCAAAAGGCGTCATACATTTTTCAGATATCTCTCAGAATTCATGCAAGAGCGATCTTCCGACTCAGTCTCTTTTTCATTCCTTCTCCTGAACTTCTTTGGCTCCTCTTCCGTCACTCAACCACTCCATCTCCTCTCATGAACTCTCAGGCTCTCTGCCACGACCTCCTCATCCTTGACCCTCCATTAACTTCGCATCCCTCTTTTGTAGTCTATGTGAACATTTTCAGTTCCTTTTCTGGTGATTAAAATAAAATACTAATTTTGTTCTTTTTTTTACCATATCATGTCATGAAAAAAAATATTCCATGTAAAAAATAAAATTTTACTATTGCATTATAATGAAGCAAAATAACGATGACGTCATCATATAAGGTTACCTGCTTCCAGTATTTTTATTTAAAACTTGTCTTTGGGTTTAAATCAACTTTATTATATCACCATAAACCTTAAGGATGTAATGCTGTCCTACATTTCTAATAATGAAAATATATCAAAATAATTTAAATGGAATTTATTACCTTTCCAATAGTTATACAAAGTTTAATATCATTCCGTGCCACAATTATTTATATCTTAATATTTCGTTTTCACGATTTTGTTTTAATCAAAATAAAAAAATTTTAACTTTTTTTCGATATTACAGTTAATTTTAATTAAAATAGGGTAAAATTAATCATTTTAAGCATAATGGGATACTAAAAACCTTTCTATTCATGATGGTTTAATCGATTGGCAATTTCTTTTGCTGCAAGAAAATTTTTCAAGAACTTGAGCAAAATGATGCATATGAGGAAATAAAAAAAAAAAAAAAAACATAAAGCCGTTTGATATAGGCACAATGAATTAATATTGGGTCTAAAGCGCTTAATCTTCATGTAAATTCATTTAACAAATATTGTTACAATTGGATTCCGATTTTAAGCAATTGTTTCATCAAGCTTCGGTTAAAAGGCGCATCATCAACAACAACAACAACAACAACAATAATAATAATAACAATAATAATAATATTAACAGTAACAATAATAATAATACTAATAATAATGTAACTTGAACAAACACACATACCTGTATGTCTTTCATACTCAAAATTCTATTCTAATATATCAACACAAGGCACAAAGCTTTGACCTAAGTTTGTCATGCAAGAAGAAAAGAAATAAGAATAAAAATTGCACAGACTTCTCTGTCAGAAATAAGGCAAATGTCACGTATGCCTTCTGGAGTCTTCCTGAAAAAAAAAAATTAAAAAAAATAGCGGCACCCGACTAATGAGAGATATCTCCTAAAGCTGAGCTTGCCTGAAGGAATATTGGCCCGAGAGAGAGAGAGAGAGAGAGAGAGAGAGAGAGAGAGAGAGAGAGAGAGAGAGAGAGAGAGAGAGAATTGTATTCGGATAGCCATTTCTCATAATTCTTTTAAATTATTGTATTTTCTTATCTTTATGCTCACGAATTACTCCCGAATCTCACTGTGATTTCAAATGTCACTATTAGATTTTCATATTGTCTGCTTGTTTATGAATGGCAGTAATACTTTTTTTTACATGATATTCTACTATTCTATTACGATTGAAAATAATGCATTTAAATTTGTTACATACACGTGTATGTATGTTGACATACTTCTTTTTATCTTGATTTCACCGTCTCGTTTTTTCCCAATTGGATGGGCTTGTGACAGAAGGGTGAGACTTTATTGTTTCTATCTAATTTCTTTGGGGTGAGGTAGTTTAATGGCCCCTTATTTGACCATAGTAGATATCTGGTAACGTCCCTGACTGGTGATCGCCAGTCTGAGGTTCGAGTCCCGCTCAAACTCGTTATTCTTTTAGCGGCCTTGCCTCTTGTCAATGCCTTATAACTTACAGGTGAGCAGACTTGAAAAGAGGAGCATGACTATTAATCAACGGACCTAGCAAACATAAGTCGCGACTGTAACACTTATACACAATGAGAACTTTGACTATTAACACCACGAAGAAATACCTAATAAGGTCTGGATTGGTGATTTAGCCACCCCCCCCCCCCCCCAAAAAAAAAGGCATTGGTAGGGAAGGGGCTAAACATTAGGGAAGGGGAAGAGTGCGAAATACATAAAAGGCTTCGCCACACACCTAAAGACCCTTCTGCTAAGGTGTATCAAACAGAGACGTAATTTTTCTATTCCATGGTTCATCTACAGCTCCGCCTTTACAGTATTCATAAGGCAGTATCCGTAATGTTGGACATTTTTACCTTTATATAGTAAACATTTCCATTTACAAGGACTTTTTATTATTATTTAATAAGACTATTTATTTTACCTTTATTTTCCTTGTAAGCGAAGTGGTAAAATCCTTCCAAATTCATTATACGATAGATTTAAGATACATTATAGCTTCATTGCAAAAACTTAGAAAGCGATAAGAAGTCACTTTAGAACGAAAGCTTGTCTTGAAACTTTTAATTGCAGTTTTTCTCATTTGCAGAAGCAATTGTAAGGTCGTGTCAGGGACGAGAGTCTTACTTGCCTCCGGACAACAGACAATGTATCTGCAATTATTTGTTTTATTCACTGTGATCAAGGAGTAATCAGTGTTTTAATTAACACGAAACCAGAAGTTGGTATCTTGAATTATGAAGGAAAAATATGCAACTTTGCTTCGCCATTTTTCTATAATTTCACTTATTATTTCTGTAATTCCACTTATCACATCGGGTATAGCAAGTAGAACAAACGGAAGTGGCAAAAATAAAATGCAAGAAACTTCCATATGGAAAGAAAAAATATCCAACCTAATTCACTCTTTCCAACTATTCGTCACTTCGTAATTAGCCTCGTTTCAGGCTCTCAATGTTACAAGGGCCTCCAAAAACAATTAAAATACAGTACCTTTTAGTAAAGCTTCACTTCAGAAGCCTTTCTTTTCATTTTCTTTAGAAAGAATGTGTGAAGTTAAAGAATATGTAAATTCTTCTCGCATAACTACGCAAATGAAAAAGTTCCTTGAATTCTTTCCCCCAGGAACATGAAGTAACGATATAAAAAAGTCTTAGATTGAGGATTTGTTTCCAAAATCCCATTACCATTTCTTACATTTAAGTAAGGCGAAAAAAAAAACAGCCTTTCCAAGCGAAAGGGGATAAGAAAGGATTATGGTAGCGTAAATTACCTGCTATTACGGATCAGTAGACGCAAGGTCTATAGGAGTAGACGTAAATCAAGATCTTCAAGTTTTGGCCGACAAAGCTATTGCGATCTACCCAGATTTCCAGGCCAAAATTTGGCCATTCAAACTGAGCAAGATGTAAGCAGAATCTTGAAGCCTAAACGTTAACGAAATCAATGATACCTTTATTTTCTTTATTTACGGTATATCGTTAAGCTTATCCTAAATGCCTTGAAAAATAGTTAAACATACACGTTCAACCGTCAACATGAAATTTACAATCCCCAGTCTAGTTACTAAAATGTAAAAACTTAAGAGATTTTTACTTTGCGTAAACATTTACAAGTGAGCTAACAGTGAAATTATGATCTAATCAGTATATTTCCTTGTGGTTAGAAGACATTTCAATCGCTTACAAGTATTCAAATCAAAGTTAAGGTACTGAATGTTCCTTCAGGACCCTTTATATCAAGTCACACATGGGTGTATAATTTAAAAAAAAAAAAATTATGTGCTGAATCGTTTATAAAATGTAATAGAATATTCGTGTTGTTTTAGTTATCATTTAAATCCTTTCCGATACGATTTATAAACAACTTGTATATACATAATCCCAAAATTATAACTTAAACGTAACTTTATAATTTCATGGCTCCAAACTATTGGAGCCTAGATATATGTCTACTGTAAGCTATAGAGTCTTTAAATATGCAGCCCCGAAACTAAACAATAAGCTCAAACGAGACATCCGAATGATTGTAGACATTAAGGCTTTCATGAGGAAACTGAAGACTTTCTTATTCCGTGATATGAAATGTTGAATGTTCTGAACGAACAAGATAAAAAGACAGTGAAGGTCCTGTAGAGAGTGGGGTTCCCCTGCTGTATGGGACCGGAAAAGCAGTCGTCAAAGTAAGTAAAGTAAGTAAGAGACAGACTTCAAAATTCAATAAGAGAAGTAGGTAATACCTTTTGTGATTTCTAAACTCGGTTTTGATTTAAATTTGCATCTTACAATTTAAATGAAAAAAAAAATCATAGGATACCATGCCTAACTCAATTTGAATGATTGCTTTAAAAGTAGCCTATATTCCCAGCGTTATGTAAGAATAGACAAATTAACGTTTGAACTTCACTGATATGTAACAAAACTTCAAACCTTGCAATAACTGCTAATGATTTAATGAAATATTTCGACCAATAGTTACTGTTGAAATATCTTACACGATTAATGATCAGTTTTAACATTTACAGTTATTCTAACTCAGTGATTCTTAAACTGGGGGGCGCACCCCCCTAGGGGGGGCGCCAAAAGCTTTCAAGAAGGGGCGCAAGTAGTTAAAATAGTAACAATGAAAATAAAAATGTAGTAATTATGATGTCTTTTGTTTTACAATACTACAAAAATATGGATTAATTAATTATTAAGGAGGATGTGTAATAATTTTTGATGTGGTCATTATCCATGAATGATTGTATTAAGAGTGAAAATTATGTTTATTTTTGCAGTAATTAGAATTTTTTCTAGTTTTTTCTATCAATGTAATAGCTGTAATCTGTATAATGCTAAAACAGTTTGAAAAAAGATTATGATAAAATTTTGTTTCATCATAATATATTTATTTTACCCATTTTCTATGAACAATGTTTATTTTATTGAAGTATAATACAGTGCATTCCTATAAAAAATCAACAGCAATGAAATAAAAATCTATCATTCATATATATACTCACATAACCAATGAAGTATATTAGCATACAAAACGCAACGTATTTATAAAAAAAAATACATACATACATACAGTACTTTCTACTTTGGCAAACATTTCAAGGGTTGGGAGGGGGAGGGGCATGGGGTCTATGCTTAATGCAGAAGGGGGGCGCAAGGCAAAAAAGTTTAAGAGCCACTGTTCTAACTCATCTTCATGCCGTTCTTATCTATTTCATTTTCAATGATATCCTTCTTATCATACATACATTAATAAGTGTCGTTATGCGTAGAATCGATCTTCCATACTATAGGATATTCATAAAGAAAATGAGAAAAAACAAGTAATAATAAAAGTACATATTTTGGAAAATAAAAAAGCAGAAACAATATACAAATGTATGCGACATCTAGAAACACCTGAAAATGAAAATTCAAGAAAATGGTCCTAAGATCTCTAATTAAAATTAGTCTCGCATAACGTAAAATATGAAGCCTAAGTACTCTCCATCCCTTAATGTTAAATATTAGGAATTCGACATTTGCAGAAGTTGAAAGATATCATCATATAAAACTTATTGATTCTAACGATCATCTCTTTTTTTTTGGGGGGGGGGGTTTACTATAAAACTTTTGGAATGTTATAGGATATTTTCATCTTTAGTTTTCTAGAATAGACAGATATGTTTGTCTTTGATCATCTTTCTACACTTGGATGTTTACAGTTTTTGATAAATTCTGTTTAATTCTCAAAAGGGATTCTGGGCCACTTTGCCGAGACCGCTATTTTCCATCATTCATTTATAAAGTCCTTTAACCATATGAAATCAGGAACATTTCAAGGAATGTTTATACATGAAGGTCATATGTAAAAAAAAAGCTTCATCAAAATATCATGTGTGAGAGAGAGAGAGAGAGAGAGAGAGAGAGAGAGAGAGAGAGAGAGAGAGAGAGAGAGTTTCCTTATGTAATCTTATATTCATCAGCATTAATAACAAACAACTAAAGATAGAATAAGGAGAGACATATATCTATTTTTGAGAAAAGTGGTGCTTGAAATGACTGAAATACCTTTTTGAGAAGGCACAAAATTGAGCGATAATGAAGAAGGTCTCCCTCAAGAATGTCTTTTGACCAGCAGTTCAGCGGAAAATGGGGTTAAACCCTTAAAAATGCGGTTATGCAAATCGGTCTCCCGTTGGGCTCCGAAGAAGGTCATTCAATTCCTTTAAGGATTTTTGCGCCGGTCTAAAATTTCTTTAAAGTAAGTTTGTTTGGGAAAATTCAGTACAATATAATAATTGAGAGAGAGAGAGAGAGAGAGAGAGAGAGAGAGAGAGAGAGAGAGAGAGAGAGAGAGAAAGTGGATTTTATAAAAAAAAAAAAAATGCGTAGAAATAAATCATATGGCGCCGTTATGTTACCGGCCCAAAAAAATTGCATAGTGCTTCAATTAGGGTGACTGTACCTTGGCCATGTCCTCGGAAATTCCAAGAATTACAAGAATGTCATTTTTATTTTACTTTTTATAATTTTTGTCGGGTATGTCGTTTAACACATACCTTGATACACACATAGGCATAGCCTACATACATACATACATACATACATACATACATACATAAATACATATATACAAAACACATAGTCACTTTACCAGTTTTACATGCTTTTTGAATAGTCACAATTCTGTCTTAACACCTAGATTATACCATATCTTTTCTGACTATTAAAAATACATATATAAACGATAGAAAGCAACCACTAGATCATATATATTGCAAGCAATCATAATAGAAATAAACACTTCAACATAATCCTACGAAGGAGAGCGCGGCTCTACGGAAAAATTTATCTAGAAATCGTTAGCTGACGAAGGCAGCAGATGTTACGTACATATATATATAAATATATACATAAACATACAGTATATACGTACATATATAAATATATGCATATATATACGTACACACATATACAAATGCGTTATGGTGGCAAATATATTAGTTTAGAAAACAAAAAAAGATATGCTATAATAAAAATACATTAATCAGATCATACATACCTACACATGTCTAATAATTACATAAATACAGCTACCCATCATATATATATATATATATATATATATATATATGTGTGTGTGTGTGTGTGTGTGTGTGTGTTTTAGTTAGATTCTCAAATTTAGAAATAACGTTGGATTTCAGGAAGCCTGTCGCTCAAATAGGCAAACAAAGAAAGTGGCATTTGTCCCTTGTATCCAATTGCACTTTGATTGCTTCCTTCTGCAACTTCCACAAAGAGAAACAAATGAACGCTTAGAAACCAGGTTAACTGGACTGTAGTCTGTGACGGCAGTTCAGAAAGGTTACATCGCATTTATATCAGATAGCGAACGTTCCTTCATGAAAAGACTGTCTTCATAGAGAATTCCATTTTACATCAGTGCAGAAAATAGGCGAAAGTAGGCCTGGTTTTGTGGTTTTCTAATATGGAAAACTTGATGAATCTTCAAATTATAGTAAAGTTATGCCACAGGAATGATATGATGGAAACATCGATAACAAATAAAAAAATCGTAACTGTACAAGCAAACATGTGTGCTCAATCAAATACAAAAACTCGCATAAGAGAGAGAGAGAGAGAGAGAGAGAGAGAGAGAGAGAGAGAGAGAGAGAGAGAGAGAGAGAGAGAGAGAGAGAGAGAAAGTGGATTTTATAGAAAAAAATGCGTAGAAATAAATCATATGGCGCCGTTATGTTACCGGCCCAAAAAAAATTGCATAGTGCTTCAATTAGGGTGACTGTACCTTGGCCATGTCCTCGGAAATTCCAAGAATTACAAGAATGTCATTTTTATTTTACTTTTTATAATTTTTGTCGGGTATGTCGTTTAACACATACCTTGATACACACATAGGCATAGCCTACATACATACATACATACATACATACATACATACATAAATACATATATACAAAACACATAGTCACTTTACCAGTTTTACATGCTTTTTGAATAGTCACAATTCTGTCTTAACACCTAGATTATACCATATCTTTTCTGACTATTAAAAATACATATATAAACGATAGAAAGCAACCACTAGATCATATATATTGCAAGCAATCATAATAGAAATAAACACTTCAACATAATCCTACGAAGGAGAGCGCGGCTCTACGGAAAAATTTATCTAGAAATCGTTAGCTGACGAAGGCAGCAGATGTTACGTACATATATATAAATATATACATAAACATACAGTATATACGTACATATATAAATATATGCATATATATACGTACACACATATACAAATGCGTTATGGTGGCAAATATATTAGTTTAGAAAACAAAAAAAGATATGCTATAATAAAAATACATTAATCAGATCATACATACCTACACATGTCTAATAATTACATAAATACAGCTACCCATCATATATATATATATATATATATATATATATATATATATATATATATATGTGTGTGTGTGTGTGTGTGTGTGTGTTTTAGTTAGATTCTCAAATTTAGAAATAACGTTGGATTTCAGGAAGCCTGTCGCTCAATTAGGCAAACAAAGAAAGTGGCATTTGTCCCTTGTATCCAATTGCACTTTGATTGCTTCCTTCTGCAACTTCCACAAAGAGAAACATATGAACGCTTAGAAACCAGGTTAACTGGACTGTAGTCTGTGACGGCAGTTCAGAAAGGTTACATCGCATTTATATCAGATAGCGAACGTTCCTTCATGAAAAGACTGTCTTCATAGAGAATTCCATTTTACATTAGTGCAGAAAATAGGCGAAAGTAGGCCTGGTTTTGTGGTTTTCTAATATGGAAAACTTGATGAATATTCAAATTATAGTAAAGTTATGCCACAGGAATGATATGATGGAAACATCGATAACAAATAAAAAAATCGTAACTATACAAGCAAACATGTGTGCTCAATCAAATACAAAAACTCGCATAAGAGAGAGAGAGAGAGAGAGAGAGAGAGAGAGAGAGAGAGAGAGAGAGGAGAGAGAGAGAGGAGAGAGAGAGAGAGAGAGAGAGAGAGAGAGAGAGAGAGTATGACAAAACTGTAAGGGCATTCCTGACTACACTATAATTATTTTCTCTTCTGTACAAATGAGTAAGTACCTATAGGATGGTGCAGTCTGGGAAGATCTAAATGCAGAGAATAGTCAGAATTATGAAAAATGTTATGCAACAAGCATGCAGTAATTGAACGACAGTCCCTGAGATTAATATCTATACCAGGAATAAGAAATTAGTTAAACCGCAAGTTTGTGTCCAACTAATTAAGATGAGATTCTGAAGCTAAAGACCAGACAAGAGAACAATACTCGTAACAAATTAAAAGAAATAAAAGATTTTTTTTCAATAAGCCAGGTTTCTGTGCAACTGAATATGAAAGAGACCGAATATGTTTCTCAAAAGTAAATTTACAATCAAGTATCCCACCTAAAATTTGAAACATAATCAATGCAAAAATATGGACGTTAAGGTGCCGCTCTACTCGACCTACTTACAATAATTTTTAGGGTTCAACTTCGTACACCATAATTTGCACCAAACACTAATTCTAGCTAGATCTCTATTAAGGAATTCAACAACCCCAGATCTACATCATCTACAAATGCATCGAGTTTGTTTTCACAGTCAAACCACGTATCATGAGGATATAGTACGAAATGTAATAGGCCAAGAACACTACCCTGAGCAACAATAGAAATCACATTCCTATACTTACTATGGTGTCCATCAACAATAACTCTTTGCAATCTATAACTTAAAAAATCAATAATGATTCTAAGAAAAGACCCAACCCCTCCCAACTGTTTGAGTTTGAAAACTAGGCTTCATGATTAGCACGGTCAAAGACAGCACTAAAATCAAGGCCAATCATACGAATTTCCTCGCCACAATCAAATGCATATCCGGTATTTATATATATATATATATATATATATATATATATATATATATATATATATATATATATATATATATATATATATATATGTGTGTGTGTGTGTGTGTGTGTGTGTGTGTTGTATGTATTATAACCACAAAAAGGAAGATTAATACTTGATTGGAGTTAGTTCTTTCGTTCATTGATATCCCTAATGGACGAACAACAACAACAACAAATGCAGCAGTTTCTAGTCCACTGCAGGGACAAAGTCCTCTTACACGTCCTAATTCAGGTTTTGGGGTTTGGTCAGTTTTCTGTGCGCGTGATGACTGATATTAATTATGTGGTATAATCATGATTCGATAAAGAACGACACAATTTGTCGCAAAGAATAGCAACAATGACCACAGCCAAAATATATCTCTATTCACTCTGGAACTATTATAAAACTGATACTTACAAATATTGCCTCGTTACTCCATTAACTTGAAGCGAAAAAGAGACCTTTTACCCAAACCTTACTTGCGTGGTATTTCCCTCTTTGAATCTAAGTTCGGCATTCCCCCTTTGTCTTCTTACTTATTACGATAGGCTTAATAGCTGAATAAAACCTTTCTAGTTGGTCCCTAACACCAAGAGGAGACATAATGAATCTAGTAATTATATCCATGTTTCAATAAGTATTCGCGTAGTACCCATCCAGTAACCTTCTTATATTGCAGAAGATGGGAATGGCATTTGTATCTAGTTCATGCATTCGAGCCTATTGAAAGTATGAAAAAGTTACAGTTCGAAAAAAAAAGTTTCTTTTCAAGCTAATCATAACATTCGGTTTATTTCAGATTATGTATAACCACATGAAAATACATTTGGATCAAGAGCTACCCAGCAGGAGACTTGAGGTCTCTTAACAACTACCTACGGTATGTGGATTAGAAAATGTTAAAGACGGGAAAACCAATTACCATAAAATAAATAATACAATAGCAATACACAAGCACTATCATGGAATCAATAGTTAATGTTATGTCAACGAGAAGATCGTAAATCCTCGACGATGTATTACACAACTGCGTGCACAAATCTAATTTTCTTTTTTATTTGATACTGTAATGATTCTTTGCTTCTCCTTGTTATAAAACTCAGACACACTATTCCATCTGTTTCCTTATTTCTTTTACTCACTGCGCTATTTTCCTTGCTGGAGCCCTTTGGTGTATGGTATCCTGATTTTCCAACTAGGATTGTAGCTTATCTAATAATAATAATAATAATAATAATAATAATAATAATAATAATAATAATAATAATTGTCTTCCATCTCTGCATATTCTGACGAATTCTTCTTGTTAGATCATCTATTCTTCATAACCTCCGTTACTCATACGTTTCAAGTTTCATGGCATGCTATCTTTATTTGCCCGGTTACTTTTTGGTACATTACTCCCACTACACTTTCATAGCTCCCCTACCTCTTTAATCAATGACATTAGAAAGCCTGCTGCCACTCAATTCTCTCTCTTTTCTATTATCTCTTCAGCTACCTCCACCATTGCCGTTCCCTTCGGTCCTGTTGGCCTAAAGCATAACAGATATTGTTTTTGTGCTTAAATTTCTCACATCTTTCAAGAACATTTGTTCTAGTGTTTCTTCTACTTTCTTTTCATTGTGTGTGTGTGAAATGTATCAACTGTAAATACAGTGAGAGCGAGATATAAATAGGTGTCGAGGCATGAAAACACCAGTGTCTCAGGAGGAGTGGATAGATTTTGTATAAATGTACTACAATTTTAGGGGTATCCCTTACACCCCGATAACGAACCGCTATGGAAGGATAGAACGCTCCTGGTATAGGGTTTGAATATCTTTACACTCAGCGTTTCCCTTCTAAAAATGCAAGTAGAATGGCTAAATATAAGCCTTCCTGACATTTGGGTAAACTCGGTTTCCGTCTGCCTCAATCTCACGTCAATAACCTAAAGCCACTTGCGCATGGCTAAAAGAAAAAAAAAATCCTTTTGCGTCGGATCAGAAAACGTGAAGAATGAAACGAACCGGAATTCATATTGCCAGTCCGTCGGATATCTTCACCATAAAAATCCAGTTTCAGTCATTATTAATTGAGGAATACTTCATGGAATTTAGTGAAGAAAATTTCTACTTGCAAATATAACCGTATCTATACAGACACGCAGAGAGAGAGAGAGAGAGAGAGAGAGAGAGAGAGAGAGAGAGAGAGAGAGAGAGAGAGAGAAAAAAATCTAACTCCGACGAAAAGCATTACATTAGTATGCTACGATTATCATGCAAACGTAATTTCCTCTTACATGATTAATATTGTTTCGCGGCGTACAAAATTTACTTGTTACACACAAACACGTACACACACACACACATATATATATATATATATATATATATATATATATATATATATATATATATATATATATATATATATATACAGTTTGATTTAGAAAAACAAAAAGTATCATGAAAAACTAACTTTTAAAATAATGAGTCGCATAGATGAGCCAACTTTTGTTTTCTGTTTAAAGTGAAAACGTTAGCAACTATCCCATTTTAGAACATGCATAGTCCCACATAGCCTTCTAACAATTGGTGTCGATAGGTTATATATGCAATTCTTTATAAAAACCTATTTGTAAGTATTCATATTGAATATATATTAACTTTGTTCGTAAATTTCCATAAAATAAAAGGCCAATAATGAGAAAAATAGAGCAAAACGACAATTAAAAAAAAAAAAGAAATCAAAATAATACAAGGAATACAAATTAACCGACGAATGCATGACATTAATTATTACTTGCTGGAAAATAAGTCACAGAACTTAGGTTCAGACCTTATAGCAAGAGTATAAAGATCAATAATAATTTGAAGGGAATATATTCAAACCCAATTTTAAAAGTACAAATATCAAATAACATTAGGTAGTTAATGATGTTGGGGTCACTGACCACCATATGGATGATGACTATGAAATCAGAAGCTCTCTCTAATTCTATAAGTTTAGATTAATCATATTACCCAATATAAAATGACTGTTCAATTAACTTGAACAAGGATGAAATGATTCACAGTTCAAGTGGAAAAGGGAAATTGAGAGGTTTATCTATAAGTCAAACAAGCGTTTTGATATCGTGGATAAAAGATAGTCGATAGATTGATTCGTAGGTAGTAACAATCGAATGTGTTCGAATACCTCAACCTCACAAAAAACGCAAAAGTAAATGCAAGATTTTCATCAATTTTAGCAGGGATGAGAGTCAACATCATACCAACAATGATTCTGTAAATGTAAATGAAGACGTTCATGTTATAACAAAAAAATATTCCGAAATAAAGAGTTAATTCTATAATTAAAAGAAAAGCAACAAAATTACTGTCGTTTGCTTTCCAGAGAACCTATCATAATATTAAAAACTATACAAGAAAATGAGGTACCTGTTTCTGTATTCATGTAATAAGCCATTAACAAACGTACAAATATTTAATTAGCACTACGTCGATCAACAGCGTAGGGACTATACTATCTTACATTTCCCTCTCGGTAATGTTTTCCAGGTCTAGCCTCGTCTCATCCTTTCCCGACTTACGCTTTTACATAATGCTAATGGTTCATGCGTGAAACTATACCTTATTTGCTGTGTTTTCCATTTGCATATGTTGTAGAATCTCTCTCTCTCTCTCTCTCCTCTCTCTCTCTCTCTCTCTCTCTCTCTCTCTCTCTCTCCATGAAGACTATTCTGGTGACGAGTCTGGCAGCAGATTTAAACTCCATATAAAGGGTAGAATGAAAGTTGAAACACGTTACAAAAAATATTATTGACCTTCTGCAGGATTGTCCCAAATTCTACTTTGGCCATAACAATAAATCTTTTCGTTTCCAATAACCATTTCCGTACGGAGTGACAATATGGCCAGCACTGGATGCAAAAAGTTCACACAGAGTGATTTACTTTTACCTACGTCGTATCAAATTATTTGGCAGAGTCAGTTAACCTTTCCAACTGAAAAGTAAATAGATGTTAATCTGAATGCGAGACCTCACCTCTGTTTGTGTTTCCCTTTAAAGAAATGGAATTCTTTTCCTCCAGCATTTAATAAAATAGCTTCTGATAACATGATCATTCGCAAGATATAAAAGAGAATAGGCGATGGACTATAAAGCCACAGTGTTGATTTTGTTCATGCAAGTAAATAAAACAAAACATTGTACTACGGCATACAGCTACATATATCAGATTAATAAATAAGGTTTGGGCATGTTTATGAAAAACAAGTAGTAATCATTTCTGACTTCTGCCTTTCTAAAAAGAAAAACAAATAAGCGTTTGAATTATTCCATACTTTCGTCACTAATGGAAAATTCTTATTTGTACAGAGAGTTGTGAGGAAATTGTCAGATGGTAGTTACAAACCATGCGTACATTTCTTGTATTTATGAGCAGGCAGTAATAAAAGCATATCAGATTATGACCTACGTTGAAGACACGCATGTGAAACAGTAACGAACTAATAGGTAGAATTCAATGATAAGGTTACAAGGTCACCGTGAAGTATTAGTTGGTAGAGAATTCTGAGAATAAACCATTAGGAGTGAAAAAAAAAAAAATATTTAAGATGAAATTGAATCCCGTGCGCAGGGTCCATGACGACAGGTAGGAAAATGAAGGGCTAAAGGGAAAATGAAAGAGCTAGATAAATTGATAAAAATAACTATAAGAAAGGTGTTAATCTACGAAAAAGAGAATCCAACGGAGGAAAACATTCTCATGTGAATGATATCATTGATCGACAGAGTAAGGATTTTGACTATTAGCCGAATGTAGAAGATTGCAAAGACCAAATTGATAGGGTTACTCAAAATTTGAAAATGTTTACGGGAGTGACTTTTGAGACATGGTAAAGTGGAAACATATTTCACTGCATAATAGTTAAAAGTAATAAATGAGGCGGTAAGAATCACAAGTCAGCAATGTCAAGGAAGGCTTTTAGTAGGAGCTTGACTGAAAAAGATAATGAAAAGAGGAACAGTTTAGGACTTAGACGAGGAGGGTTAAAGAAGGCAGAAAAAAGGACATATTGAAATAATATATTTCCTTTATGTTTTGTCTATGACTCCCGCAATATTAATATTTTCCATAGAAGACTAAGTCAAAAGTATAGAATAGGCCGGAGAATTCTTCGAATTCCCCTTAAATATGAACATCAAGACATGTATTGATTATTAAAAAGAAATCATTAAAGATATTTATCCAATGCAATATATTCCATACAGAGCAAACATACAACAGGAAAAATAATATTAGAGTACACATTATGAACATATTCCATAAACATCATTCAAAAACTCTACCCAAGAAAAAAAACAGATTTTCTGTGTGTGTGTGTGTGATCATTTCAATTCTATTACGCATGGAATAAATTAAATTTTCAATTTCCAAAAGGTTAACCATATCCATCTGTCTACAATTACATTGTAGACTATAAATCTTCAACAGTTCTTTATCACCAGACTCCAGACCTATATAGCTCTTCACATTTTTTCATTTAATGAAAGGAGAACAAACCATCTCTACATCACCTGAGCGTTTCATCGTTTTAACCTTCATTTCAATCTTAAAGTCTACGAGTAAATCTCGCAGGGTGAAGACCATTCCCATTTCATTCTTGAAAAGAACAAAAAAGTCTATTGACTTCAACAACGACTTTGTAAGAAGGTGGGGAGGGAAGGTAACGAGAATTTGATTGGAGCTGAGCTTGATTGGAGCCAGGTGAGGGGCTTTAGCAGGGAAAATCAGAGTTGATCTCCAGACTAAATCTATCTCTTGAACGCTACAAAGTTCGTATTTTTGGTCTTGTTGCTCTTTTATTTCACTTTTTTATTTATTTATTCGGTCAAAGTGGACGGTTTACACATACATACATATGTATACACACACATTTTATATATATGAATATATATACATATATATATATATATATATATATATATATATATATATACACACATACATACATACATATATATATATATATATATATATATATATATATATATATATATATATATATACTTTTATATATATATATATATATATATATATATATATGTATATATATTTATATATATATATGTATATGTATATATATCTATATATATATATGTATATATATATATATATATATATATATATATATATATATATATATATATATATTGTATGTATTATCTCGTAATCAGAATAGCATCTATCATTAATAGTACTATCAGAAATATGCTATGGAGAGTCTTAATATCATAGATAAAACGTTAGCTCATAAAATATTCCATAAACAACCAACAATTCATGAAAAAAATCAAGAAATCAATACGAACAAAATAATAATGGCCCCAGACCAGTACAAAATGTACATTATTTCGCAAAAGCGAATTTATGCCTAAATATCCTGAACAAGCAAAATGCTGCTTCCAGTTTGATAAAAGTTTTGGCTCTTTTTGATAACAAGTAAAATAATCAAGGTTAAATGAACTTTAACTTTACTTTTCTAATGCTGAGTATCACTATAGTAAATTTCGTCAGCTGCATAAAAACATGTTTCGAGACTTCAACTAAATCGGCAAAATAATAATTACGCTCTAAAGCATAGGTTTATTAAAACATTTTGACAATAGAGAAATTTTGAACACTTTAAAATTATTTCATTTTGAAATACTGCAATCTACATTTTAACTTCAATAATTTACAATGAAAATTCATCAGCCCTTAAAAATACACAAAATTATATATTGAAATGATTAAACAATTAACTACTTATTTTATTGCTTAATATACTTTTTTCAATAACCATGAAACATTTTTCTCAACAGATCTGAGAAAATATTTAATATGTTGCGAAAATAATCAACATACAATGCTTAAAATGTAATATTGAAGCCAACATTTGTAGATGTTTGTCAACATATTAATTGCAGGTATGAGATTATTTTTCAATCTCCATTTCGTTTCTATTGACTTGCCTACAAACAGGCCTTTCATTTTCTGTAAGCTTTTCATGATGGTAGAAATAAACACCACCCCATCATTAAAATTTTTGCTAAAAAAAAAAACAGTTCGAAATACACGAACCTGATATACAATTTTCTAAATACCTTTTAGTGTTTGCAGTAAAGTGGATGCTAGATCTTTGTTCATTCCTGCTAACTTTTTCCAGTCCCAATTAAAAGAAATAAAAACTCTGATTAGCAATCCATTCATATCTTAGTTTTACAAATTCAGATGAGCTAACAGATGAAAAAACAAATGTGTAAATAGAATTTTATAGCATCGCTAATACTTGCACCAAAAATCTTTATGACTTCATTTTCTGTCAACGTAAACTTTTTATATGTCAAAATTCATAATTGGCGAGTAACAATACCTTCAGACAATTATGCAGTAAAATGTTCTATCTCCAATTTTCATTAGCATTGTTTATTCTTAATGCAGAAATTGATTAAGAAATATTAGAAGAGAGAACAATAGTTAAAGGAAGGATGAACAATAAAAGTGACTAGATCTAATTCTCGGGAAGAGATTTTTCAAACAAAAGAACAAATTATTTCAACAGGAAAACAACAAGAGGATCACATTCCACACCGAGAAGACTTTGTAAGCACCAATGAGTAAAAAATACTACACTACCTTGTCAGTTTTTGTCCTGAGAAATCTGTATTTTGTTGATTAACCTATTACTTATATTTTGGAAAAAGATGAGAATACTGAAGTAAAGTAAATAATAGAAATACTTTAAGAATAAGACAAAATGCAATAGAAAAGCCTTGAGAAAATACGAAATACATCCTAGCGGGATGAACGACAGAAATCAACAGCGAGTAGAAACAGATTTTATAGGTTAGTCTTTTCTTTTTCTTTTGGCTAATCGTGCTTGTACTCCACTACATATTCCAAAAAGCAAAAAGAGAAAGTACTACACATGCATACAATCTTCTTACGTTCGTCATTACGGTGTCGTGTACACTTCACGAAATAGCCAACAACTAATTATCTGAACAAGTAATTATCTCAGAAAATTCATTACAAAAAGAGGTCACGAATACGCTACAATTGTTGATAAGCAGATCCTTATTTCGTATCATTGCAGGGAAATAACGACCATCAACAGTCATCTGTCCCCCATTACCTTTTTAATTCTTTTTTTCTCATTGTTTTTTTTTTAAGTCAATTAGCGACTCTTAAACATTAACAGCGTATTCCATTAACCTCCAAACTCTGATAAGAAAAGATATTTCGAAGTAAAACATTATAATTCACATCACTTTTATAGATTAGCTCATTATACGAGACAATAGAAGATAATGTTTGCAGATATGAATAAAACTATCAGAGAACGTGTAAATACTGACTACAAAAATCTTTTCTATTTCTTCATCGAAAAATCAATTCCTAAAATTACGTTTAGAGAGAGAGAGAGAGAGAGAGAGAGAGAGAGAGAGAGAGAGAGAGAGAGAGAGAGAGAGAGAGAGAGAGAGAGCTATGCTCACTTCAGATATTTATATTTATTTTAAAGGACGATGCTGCCAACATACAATAAACGAGGTTCCGAAAAAATGCTAACTTTACAGACGTGAGAAATATATATATATATATAACGGATTTTGAGCGAAGCGAAAAATCTATTTCTGGGTGAGATGGCCATGTCGTCCTGATGGAAGTTCCTATAGGGTAGCTTCCTAGGGTATATTACAACTACGGCGATATTCCCAGAGAATTTACCTTAAGGTACCAGAATTCTAACTCCTGGAGCGAATATCCCTCCTGAAAGGGATATCGCGACATATCAGAGGACGTATTCTTGACACGCCACATGGCAATCTGCATCCCGAACAGAGATTTCATCTCGCAGGGGGCGATTGGCAAGAAACGAATTCGGGAAAGAAAAAGGGGGAGCCGCTCCCAAGGCTCCCTATCTTCCGATTCGTATGCGTGCCTGGCGCCAATCCTGGCGCCATCTGTATTCCTTGTAGCGTACACGAGGTGCTACAGATACTGTATGTAGGGAGGGGTCCTACGGATCTTTCTTAGAAAGGCAAGGGCGGGTCCATCAGGACGACATGGCCATCTCACCCAAAAATAGATTTTTCGCTTCGCTCAAAATCCGTTTTTTGGGCTCAAGCCATGTCGTCCTGATGGAAGTATACCAGAGCATTAATGTATCTGTGGATTCTCAGAACGTGCCGTACTCCCCGGATGTAATTTTTCCCGGTCGACTAGACCTAGAGACCTAAGATGTTACCGTTATACATCTTTTCAACTAACTATAAACCATGTTAGAGCTTCCTGCCCCCTACAGGGAAGAGTCCTACTAGACTCTGGAAAAGTCTCGAAGAGTACATATACCTATGTATGAATACCAGGCAAGCTAATATAGTGGTCTCGCCCTATATTAAGTAAAGCATAGTTTGTAAAGAATCACTGCGTCAATATGAAATATTGACCAGTTCTCCGCACAATACTTGTATTGGACAAAGGTTTTATATCCGCATAGGAGGAAAACCAATGCAACATAGCTTGCATAAAGGAACAATTCTATTAGAATTATCCCAGATAAGGTACATAGAATGAATGCTCAATTATACCAATAAATTGACACAGGTGAAGGAGACGCAAGGTTCTCATGAACCAGTTTATTGACAGGCAATAAATAGACAGGTTAACCACAATTATATATATATACATAAGAAGAGGATAACCCAAAACTTTAAGCATAAGTATGATAGTAAACAGAACTTGTTTGTCTGACAGAAAAACATTAAATGCCACTTTTAAGATACTGAGGTATCAAAGTCATAAAAGTCTGTTTTACAAATCAATGACATTAGCGTTAGAAACGCTCGGCACACATGTCTGCACTTATGCTAAGTTCACCTTCGGAAATGGAACAGTCTACATGGGCAACACAGTGCCCTCACTTAGTTTGTAGTACAGTATGTAACTACACACTCACCCTGGAATTAATCGTCCCAATTAAGACCACTGTTCCTCGCAGAGTTAAACAGTAGGGTTAACACCGCAACCCACTGCTACCACAGATCTCTTTAGTTCCTCTACTTGCTTCGCATAGTGGCGAAAGAACACTCTGGAAGACTTCCAGCCAGTGTAAGAACGGAGATGTTCAAAATCCATACAATTAAAGAAATTTAAGGATGAGGCAACTTTCCTCGGATCGTGACCTGCGGGTGTACTGTCAGGATCCGCTCTGCGAATAAAATATGTGATTTTCGCTCTGAGTTGATTCAGAGATAAATTTGAGCCTGATGTTTCTCCCCTGAATAGTTGACCACCCTTGAAGTCTGAAGTTCTATGAAGATAGACCTTTAGGCATTCTACTGGACATAGAGATGCATCTTCTTTCAGAGGGCAGATTCTCCAGGGACCCCACCTGTTGGTGGGTAACTCATTCTTGGCGAGAAACGTAGGATCCGGAAACAGGTTCAGTTCTCCCCCATCCAGGAACTGAACACGACCTGCCTCTCTCGAGAGGGCTACAATCTCACTAACCCTGGCCCCGGACGCGAGTGCAAATAGGAAAATAACTTTTTGTGTCAAATCCTTTAACGCACACTCTTCATTGCTCAACAGAGAAGCGAAATGAAGAACTTGTCTAAAGACCATGAAATGGGCTTTGGAGGTGCTGAAGGTCTGAGCCTAGCGCAGGCTTTTGGGACTTTATTAAAGATTTCGTTACCTAGGTCGACCTGGAAGGCATATAGAATGGGTCTTGTCAAAGCAGACTTACACGCTGAAATCGTGTTAGCTGCCAATCCTTGACCATGGAGGTGGAGAAGAAAGATAAGCAGAAGTCTGTCAAGATCTCCTGCGGATTCTTCGCCTTGACAAAAGGCCACCCATTTTCTCCAAGATGACTCATATTGCCTTTTAGTAGATTTGCACTTATATTCCTCAAGGAAGTCTATGCTGGCTTTCGAAATCCCGAAACGCTTTCTCACCGCTAGGGAGAGAAAATCATGAGCTGCAGGGTCCGGGTTTTCTGTAATGAAGCGCAGACAGTTGACTTCTGGACTCGCTGGGTCAGAACTGGATCTGGTAGCGGTACAAACTTCAGCTACAGTTCCAATGCCAGGGGGAACCACACACTGTTCGGCCACTTGTGGGCCACTATTGCCGCTACCCCTTGAAGGATCTCAGTTTGTTGAGGACCCTCAACAGAAGGTTGTGAGGAGGGAACAGATAAATCTTGGACCATCTGTTCCAGTCGAGGGACATTGCGTCCACTGCTTCCGCTAAGGGGTCCTCGTACGGGGCACGTACAGGGGCAACTTCTTGTTGTCTTTCGTCGCAAAGAGGTCTATCTGCAGTTCTGGGACTTGATTCAGAATGAAGGAGAATGATCCTGCGTCTAAGGACCATTCCGACTCTATCGGTGTGAACCTGGATAGAGCGTCCGCCGTCACATTGCGGACTCCTTGAAGGTGAACTGCCGACAGGTACCACTTCTTCTTTTCCGCCAATCGGAAGATGGCCAACATCACCTGGTTGAGAGGTGGTGACCTCGATCCTTGTCGATTCAAGTATCTCACAACTACCTCGCTGTCCATCACCAACCTTATGTGGATCAAGTGACGCGGGGAGACTTTCTTTAAGGTAAGGAGCACTGCCATAGCTTCTAGAAAGTTTTATGTGAAAGGTCTTGAATAGCTTGGACCAAGTCCCCTGGACTTTTTTCCGATGAGAGTGACCTCCCCATCCCTCCTTCGAGGCGTCTGAGTGAATCGTCACCGACGGGGGAGGTGGCTGAAGAGGAACCGACTTCTTTAGATGTCTGGCTTGGGACCAAGGCCTGAGAAGAGTATTTAGCCGAAGCGGCTGGTCTTCTCAGATCTCTTCGCGCGTTTGATGCATAACTTCTCCAAACTCCGATTGCATCCTTTAGCTGTGCTCTTAGCACTGGGTCTGTCACCGAAGCAAACTGGAGAGAGCCCAGTACCCTCTCCTGCTCGCGTCTTGATATCCTTTCGGAATCTAGAAGTCTCTTGACAGAACCCGCTATCTCCTTCCTTTTCTTCGCCGGGATGGAGAAACGGTGTGACAAAAGGTCCCAGTGGATTCCCAGCCACTGGAACTTTTGAGATGGAGAAAGTCGAGACTTTTTTCTGTTGATCTTGAAGCCTAGGTACTCTAGGAACTGGATCACTTGACTGGAAGCTTGCAAGCATTCTGTCTCAGATGCTGCCCACACCAGCCAGTCGTCCAGGTAGGCTACTACCTGAATTCCCTTTAGGCGTAATTGTTTGAGAGCTACGCTCGCAAGCTTCGTAAAAATCCTTGGGGCTATGTTTAGCCCGAATGGCATGGCTCCAAAGGCGTATAGTCTTCGTTGTAGCCTGAACCCTAGGTAGGGGGAGAGTCGATGGCTGATTGGAATGTGCCAATAGGCGTCTGACAAGTCTATAGAGACGGAATATGCCCTCTTGGGCAGTAAGGTCCTTATGTGTTGCAGTGTTAGCATTTTGAATTTGCAATTCACTATGAACTTGTTGAGTGGCGACAAGTCCAGAATGACTCTGAGCTTTTCCGAGTCTTTCTTGGGAACACAAAACAGCCTCCCTTAGAAATTGATGGGCTTCACCCTTCGGATCACCTTTTTTCTCCAACAGTTCTTGAACGTACTCCTCCATAACGGGGGTGGAGAGTTGGAAAAACCGAAGGCACGGGGGTTGAGTGCTGTACCAGCTCCAGCCCAGTCCATTCTTGAGTAGGCTGTGGGCCCAGGGATCGAAGGTTCACCGATCCCGAAATTTCAGAAGTCTCCCTCCTACCGGTATCACCTCACTTGGACTGCCGTCCTGAGGTCTTGCCTTCCTGACCACGACCACCCCTGAATCCCCTTCCCCTTGAGGGGCGTCTAGACGAGCCTCTGGCTGCTCCTCTAGGCTTTGCTCGAAAGGAAGTAGACTGCCCTTCGAACGCTGGGGTGAATGCCGTGGACTGTGTCGACACGGCCTGGGGTACCCACTGAGAAGTGGTCGGGGTTTGTGCCACGATCTGGGGCACTGGGGGCAATGGCAATTGCAGTTGCTGTTGCTGTCTAACAGGCTTGGCTGGCCGAGACGGTAGCCTAGTCCTCATAGTCTTCCTCATTGGTTGAGGACCCTCATCCGGGGAAGACATTCTTTTGATAGCCAGGCCCCACTTCTGGAGAAGGTTTCTATTCTCCAAGGTGGCCTTATCAACAACTTCTTTGACCAAGTCGGTAGGGAAAAGGTCTTTTCCCCAAATGTTGGAGGAGATTAGTTTCCTTGGCTCGTGCCTCACCGTAGCCGAGGTGAACACGAACTCCCTACAAGCTCTCCTTGCCTTGACGAAGCCATAAAGGTCCTTCGTCACTGTGGCCAGATGAGTCTTGGCCACCTCCATGAACATTTCATGGACCTTGGGGTCACTTGCCATCATCTCGAGAGTAGTCTGAAGAGACATTGAGGCAGCCAGTCTTTCTTTTGTCTCGAACTCTCTTCGCAAAAGAAAGTCAGACAGCTTAGGGAGGTCCTCGCCGAACTGACGTCCGGCAATATCAGCCTCCAACTTTCCAACTGAGAACGTAAGATGGACGTCCTTCCAGTCTTTGTGGTCCATAGGCAGGGCCAGCGACAAGGGTTTACACTCCTCTATGGAGGGGCAAGGCTTGCCGGCCTCGACTGCTTTTAGTACAGCCGCAAACCCTTTCTGTAAAAAGGGGAAGGCTCTAGTAGGCGAGGACACAAAGGAAGGGAGCTTCCTGTTCAATGCGGCTACCTTTGAGTTAGAGAAGCCCCTCTCTTTCATCGAGGATGAAAGTAGAGCTTGAGCCTTAGCATGGTCCATCACTATGACCTCCTTCGGCTCTGTCTCCTCTTTTGAAGCTGGTTCCTTCCTCAGCCGGACATAACAGTCCGGATATGATGCCTTGCTGGGCCAGAATTCCACCTCCTCCAGGGGAACTGAGCCCAGCTTATCCGAGATGACGATCTTTCCAGTCGTCATCGGCATGTGCTCAGCATACCTCCATGGGTTAGCATCTGAGCACAAGGGAAGGTCTTTCACATTGAGCTTTTTCTGGGGCCCATGTGATTCTGCAAGGCACTGCATTCGCAGTTCCATTGCAGCCGCCTTCTCCTGATTCTCCTTCTGCCTTTGTTAGATCATTCCAACAATAGAAGAGAGGGCCTGTCCCAGCTCTATTGGGAGACCGGTCGATGTTGAGGGAATAGGCTCCGGAATCTGAACCGGAGTAGCCGACACCTCGTCGACCTCTACCTCTACAACGTCTGGGGCTTGAACTTCATCCTGGGCTTCTGCCAGGAGGTCTTCCTCCAGACACTCGTCCACATCAGACATCCTGTCATCTAACTGGATGTCTTGCATCGCGACCGCGACTTCAGCATCCACTTGGATCTGAACTTGGGGGATCTCCTCTTGAGGCTGGGGAATCACTGCATCAGCTGATGCCTTAGGGAAAAGATACGCCCTCATCTTCTCACTTGGAAGATAAGGGCCAGAAGTGTTCTTTTGGAAGCCCCTTACCCAGGTACGAAGCTTCTTCCTAGCTATATCCTTTGATTTCGCCGTCCTAGGGGAATCAAAGGCCTCAGTAATCAGGTTAGTGCACACAGTATATACCTGAGGGTTACAATACCGGAGATCATCCTTGGAGACAGTGCATGCTGCGTGTCTCCTACAAAACTCATGTCCGCAGAGGTTCTTGCTGCGGACGTTGCAGAAAGCACTTCCGCACTTCGGAGGGTCCTTCTGTAAGAGAAGAAATTTCCATGAGTATCAAGTGAACTATGTATCACTGGATATGCATAGTATAGCATAACAATTCAGAAAGGAAAGACACACACTTGTGTTTCCCTCACAACCCATTGTTGCAGCCTTCCAGATAATAAAATCAAATGGTTAATCTCTTCTAGAGTAACCAATGCAAAGTTTCCAGAGGAAACAGGTGGAGCTCACACCTAAGCAATGATTTTAAAAACCTGGATAATAGACAGGAAAGAACTCACTTTCCTATCTGTAGGGCAACAGCAAAGGACTGTGCAAGAAAACACAAAAGTGTTAGAACACACAGTGCTGTACCAAAACCCATACTATAGTTTTCCTCTTACTGTATATGTTATACTGAAGAATACTAGTACAGTATAGGAGGATACGTGCCGGCCGGCACACACCATAACTAGCTTTAAAGTATACTACTTAACAGCTATAAGGCGGAAGAACTCTGGTTCAAATGCATGTGCCGGTCAGCAGCAATTGCCGGCCGGCAACAGCCAATGTCGGCCGGCAATGGCTGCCGGCCGGCAACTACACAAGGTAGTACCCAGCTGCTGGCCACACTCTTGGTGACCGGCAGACAAGGGCTGACATTAGCCGGCCGGCAAAGGTACAGGACCGATGCCAGCCGGCAGCAAAAGAACCAGAGGACTACACCTGCCCGGCTGCCGGCCTCATAGGCCGGCAGCCGGGTCGGGTACAGCACTAGAAGAAAAATAGGATGGATGCCGGGATAAGAGTGTACACTACCACCAAGCCCGGCAATCCGAAAGAGTGCATATAAGGAAGGGGAGAATCTAATTCAGGCTTCCTGGCCAATGCCGTCTGGCTCTACAGGCAGGCATGGATAAGGGACCAAGGGAGCTCCGGGCAGCACTCAAAATATAAGACCCTTGCTGGCCGGCAGCTCTGCCGGCCGGCAGGGGGCTGAGTCAATTCCACATCCTAACCTATACTAGGTCCAGATGTAGAACGACGTACAGTACTGTAATGGCTAGGCCATTACGGAGATAGAGGGGGAAGGGACAAAAGAGGGTCCTACCAACCTTGCTTTAGTGACGGATCACCCGCAGCCAAGAAACTTATCTTAGCCTAAGGGAGATCTAAGGGGGGAGGCCAGCAATACTTGCCAGCTCCCAGAGCACCAAAGCAAGGAAGGTGTTGCCACTCCCAGGGAAAGAAACTTATCCTCCCCCGAGAACAGCAACAAGGACTAGTCTGGTAGATCACAAAAGAAGGAATCATATCCACAGAAACCTTCGGTAGTGACCTAAGGAGGATAAGCCACCTTTGTCTGTGTCAGGCCAGCGAGGGAGACTCTACCCCAAGCCAGACAAGCACAGACTCAGACTAAAAACTCTGTTGTTCTGTCCCTCTTTGAACCAGACTTACTGGAACAGGAAGGTACAGTAACACCTCAGTATAGTTTTATCGAAAATTAATTCGGAAAAAACCACTTAGGGATAAGCCCAAGGCTTAAACAGAGGGAAAGGGATTGCATACCTTCTCCGAAGAAAAGAAAGCAACCGGGGAGTATGAGAAAGTATACTAAGGCTCCATAAGCAACTTAGCCTAGGCACCAAGAGAATCGATTACCTAAATCACCGAAACTCACTCGTATACTATCTTGGAAATATTCCACACAATCTTAAATGTATAAAACATAGCCTAAAGCTTCAATAAAATTTTATTACACTCGGAAAAACCAAAATCATGCATGAAGTACTAGGACCAAACGACTAGGCTACATGGCCTAGCGTAGGCCAGAATGGCGAATACTTCGCCAAAATAATACTAAGCACGAAAGGAAATCCTATGTAATGCTAAATAGCTAAAATTTATTAAAGCAAAACAACCGGGAATGTCGCTCTGACTAACTAAACTTATACCTAGCGAGCGACAGCGTCCATGACGCCTCCGGTAGGCTACGGCTATTGTAACAAAGATTAATCCTATTAATCACTCAAAAATTTACCAAGAGCCTACATTTATACATAAAAGACATGGTACTCAACTTATCAGAGGCCGACGAAGACGGAGAAGCCATGAAAAGTAGAATAAATCCAAGATTTGCGAGAAACACAGGAAAAAACACCGAGTTGTTAAGCTACGCAAAAAGGAATGGAGATGGCGCCAGGATTGGCGCCAGGCACGCATACGAATCGGAAGATAGGGAGCCTTGGGAGCGGCTCCCCCTTTTTCTTTCCCGAATTCGTTTCTTGCCAATCGCCCCCTGCGAGATGAAATCTCTGTTCGGGATGCAGATTGCCATGTGGCGTGTCAAGAATACGTCCTCTGATATGTCGCGATATCCCTTTCAGGAGGGATATTCGCTCCAGGAGTTAGAATTCTGGTACCTTAAGGTAAATTCTCTGGGAATATCGCCGTAGTTGTAATATACCCTAGGAAGCTACCCTATAGGAACTTCCATCAGGACGACATGGCTTGAGCCCAAAAATATATATATATATATATATATATATATATATATATATATATATATATATGTGTGTGTGTGTGTGTGTGTGTATGTGTGTGTGTGTGTGTGTAATATGCTATATCTATGTGAGTGTGTGGGTTGGTTTAAATCAAATCAGGATTGCTGGTGTAAATCTCCAGTAGATTATACTGTTTTAGACTGAGGTCTTATGAGTATTATCCAATTCTATCCATACTAAAATCATTAACCGTTCACATTGACTCTTCATTGTCATGTCTAGTGACTGTTAATTAAATGAAAAACAATAACAAATCTATAAAAATAAAGACTTAAAAACAAGAAACAGTATACCAGTTCTTTACTCATAAAGTAATTTGGAGTTGATTTGATTTGTGACCATTCGACCGTTTAGTTCCTACGATTCCAAGCGGGATTTATGGTCTCTCGATTCTAAAACCGAACTGCAGTACAAGAATATCCAGTAAAAAGAAAGAAATAACTATGAATTTCTGTTCGAAATTCTCGAACTAAAGCAATGTATGAAAATAATTAGAATTCGTTCTTGGTAAAAATAATACAGGTTGATAATGAAAATCAGCTCCAATTCAAATAATATACGATATGTAAAAAAATCTTCTACAAATATCTCCAATCGGAAAACATATGATTAGTGTAATGGCATTGCCATTTAGGATTTGAATTGTACATTTAAAAAACAAATTCTACTAACAAGTCTTTGATTGATTCAAAACTTCTCTGTAAATAAAACTTCATCGAAAACTGTCAGAATAATAGATATAAAAGAAAAAGGTCCTTTAATAACTATGATTAAGCTAAATTATTATTTAAAACTTTACACATAAGATCTATACTAATAAAGATGGTGATTGTCGGTGTGTCTGCGTGTTCTCTATTAAAAAAATGTACATGGTATTTAATGAATATTTAATGATCGATTCTTATGCAATTTTTATCGAGAAAGCTAACACCGCTATTTCCATTTTGATCAAGATCCACCTTGGGGGGGGGGGTCTACGGGCTCCATAATTACAGACCCCCTAGAACTGTATTCCATGAAATCGGCAAGGTTAGCGCACGAGACTTTTTCAACTTTTTATTGATAATAATAATAATAGTAGTAGTAGTAGTAGTAGTGCCTTAGCTTCTAATTCAAGATACCACTATGAAACATAAGAAATAGTACAAATTGGCTTAATGTCACAACAATGTGATCACTGCGATGCTCAGAAATAGAAGAATGGACCTCCTAGAGTGTGTTACTGTGGAGGGAAAACGAAACTGCCTTTTTTTTGTTAGTTGGACCTCCTGAATATCTGAAAGTATGAAAGTTACGTATTTCAGTGACAAACTTTCATTCATACAGAAATATACAAACACACACATAGTATATATATATATATATATATATATATATATATATATATATATATATACATATATATATATATATATATATATATATATATATATATATATATATATATATATATATTACGTGACAATACCCTTCGAAGTAAAGCTCAAATAAATTACTTTCTAATGCACATGTGGATAGTATATCTTGCTTTAAACTGTTTGATATCCAAGGACTCAATACGTCTACGGTTTCCTGAAAATACCTATGCAATTGATGTGATCCGGACCAAATGCTTAATCCAAATATCAAGATAAATGTCATGTCCTTGTCAAGGAGTGGCTCAGCTCAACGGACGTAATGTAGCCTTATTTCTTGTGGATATGTTTTAATCTGCATTTTTAAATTAACTGAGAGAGAGGGGAAGGTGTGATAAATCAAACACAAGCTAAAATAATCTGTGAGTTAGCTCTGTTATGATGATCTAGGGCAAAGATGATATTCTTTATAGGAACTGTAGTCTATATTACTCTTGTTTCTGGCTCTCTGACTATTGCCCCGCTCTTATTTAAGGGAAATAATGTTATATATATACACATATATATGTATGTATATATATGTGTATATATATATATATATATATATATATATATATATATATACATATATATAAAGAGAGAGAGAGAGAGAGAGAGAGAGAGAGAGAGAGAGAGAGAGAGAGAGAGAGAGGGGGGGTATATACATATCTATCTATAAATACATAGTTATAGTTAGATAACCATAAACAAACATACATGCATACATACATATATATGAAGAATAAAGTATATATATATATATATATATATATATATATATATATATACATGGCTAGTACAGTGGTAACGTGTTTGCCTCGCATTCGCGTGGCAAAAGATCGATCCCCGCCCAGGGCCGTGATTTTAAGCTGTTTACTGGGGAGGCTACTGCTGTGGTAGGGCACCACAGTGGGGGGGTTGGGCTTGCCCGGCTGACGTTCTGGTGAGCATCTATTCTGATGGAACTGGAACTGAAACCAGATACCTTTAACCTTTATATACAGTATATATAATATATATATACATATATACATATATATATATATATATATATATATATATATATATACATATATATATATATATATATATATATATATATATATATATATATACTCGCACACACACAACAAGAACAACAACAAGAAATGCAGTCGTTTCTAGTCTACACCAGGACAATATGAAGTCAGGGGTTTAGCCAATTTTCATCACCACGCTGGGCACTGTAGATTGGAGATGGTGGGAGAAGACTTAGTATGATCGCTCACAGCAAATCAAGTATGGGTAGCCCTGACTAGAAAGGAATATATATATATATATATATATATATATATATATATATATATATATATATATATATATATATATATATACTCACACATAAACACACAATAAAAATCTAAAGAACCCATCAAAGTTAATAATTACTACATATCTATTGTATTTTGCCTAGTAATAGCTAATAGACTATCATTCGCAACAGGTTTGTTAAGGAAAATATTTTGATAATGGGTAATGGCACTGGAGATGAATAGTGTCCGGTCTATGGATGACAGGTTATTACAGAAGAAGGATTGATCCCATAATAAATAAAATGGCGGTCTCCATAAATACGAGAGAAATGACAAACGAAAATATATGAAGAGGAAGGGAGGGGATAAAGGACAAAATTTACATGATTATAAGAATAAAATAATTAGTAATACGAATCATTCTTACATTCATTTCGACTATATAGGCCTACTGATAAAATGACTTACTGATATTTACTGATTAAACGATATCGATTTCTTTAAAGTATGATTTAATAAAAGTATATGGATGACAAGGAGCTTAAACCGGGTATTTACTTTGATCTACAAGTATATCTCATTAATATGCATGTGAATCCTGAAGTAAAGTGCGTTCATTATAGATGATTAAATTTAGTTTGTGTTAAATTGTACAAATCCTAGATCTCTATATCATTTACAAAACTATAAATCTATTAGAAAAAAAACACCATATGACATGGGATCAAAATTTATCTATGGAAAAGAAAAGGAGGTCACTGCTATATGCCCTAGTTTTTGGCATCTCCAGTGCAGCCACGATAAAGAAAAATGTTTCTGTTTGACAAATAGATATTTTAGACAGTCCTCAATTTGGCTCACTTAGCTGAAGCTATAGAAACAGTTCTCTCTTATCTGATGTCCAATTAATTCATCTAATTACCATGAGCTAAATGTGATTTTGTTTAAAGCAGGCTTCATGGTACTCCAGAACCTGAAACAGCATTTACCAAATTTGAGTTTCCAAATACGAACTGGAGTATATCTATACACAGTGGTCTAGCTTTCAACGAAGAAAAACATGCTGACAGACTGATCTATTAAACACAATGACCTCTCTTTATTGACATCTCTATAAGAGTGTCAGGGTTTACTTTTGCGACACGTTTGACAAAAATCCTTTACCAATTATTGAAATAAAATGGCAATGTAGACATAATATATATAGTGGTGGCAAAGAGGATGATTTCCCTTCATACACATTTGTGCACGGTTTGACTTGAATCCTTTCACCCCTATAAGAGATCTACTTTAGCATTTCAATGGTACAAAATAACAATGAACGGAAAAACCTATGAATAATATCCCTTCATGAACATCTATACTTTATATAAAGTCCAACCAGATTCCATTCAAAGCTTTAAGGAGAACAGCAGTAACAACGTAAAACTGGGTGCATATAATGATCTTTCTAAAAATATTGGTAAGAAACCCGATGCAAGACATAATCATGCCAGAATGTATGTAGGTACATGGTACAAGAAATAGAATTAGAAAACATGACGTGTAAGCAGCTTTGTCACCAATTTTTCGAGTAATCTTGGCAATACTGGGAACGCAAATATTCAACCTACTTACATTCGAATATATCATAATTTAAAAGCACAATTTCTTCTAAATTATTTTCTAATGCTCCCATGCTTTCGCTTGAAACTAGAGCTGCATAAATTTCTCGAGTAGCTCATCCGCGAACTTTATAGTCATTCTAAGGAAAAAGAAAAGAGTAGGTTAAAATGACCGTTCCGATCGTCAAACTGGCACTTTTCAAGCTTGGCATCGATATTCGTTATACGCTGAAATTTCTATTCGACATTGAAGTCTAAATTCCAATGCTGGATCTGTACACGCGGTGCAATTTCTTGCATCTGGAAAGCAATGAATCCATCGAAGAACGACATTTTGAATACACAGTTTATCCACTACGTACAAAATGACACACAGAAAGGGAGGCAGACGAACAAACGGATTGGGAAAAAAAGTGCACAACTTTGTCGTTGGTTACTATTAAAAAATCTTGGTAATTCGTTCAAGCATTTGCCGGATGTGGTCCAAATCATATACACAATCTCTGAAAGTTTTGAATCACCACTTCTTATCAATAATGAAAAATAGGACAGAAGTGTCCCAATAATGGGGAACTGCTGAAGCTTGTTGAATTCATGGAAGTATTTTCAAAAGCACTAGGGTCTTTTCGAGTAACTAGCAGACCAGTTTTCTTTCAGTTGATGATTACTCATTTTTCAAGTATTTTGAAAAAGGATAAAAGGAGAAATGGACTTGAAGAACGGTGTATGATCCCAGTCATTTAATATAGTATTTAGCTTATCTAAACTTCCGCTTCAAAACTGAGACTATGTCACCTTTCAATTGATAGATCTCACTATCCCTTGCCTCAGCCATTCATGAACGACCTTAAAACTTTTAAGTGATAGAAGTGAATAAAAATTCATACTGCTTTATTGCCTAATCAATAATTAATTTCAACGGAAAGGTAGAAGAAAATGGAGGAAGAAGTCATAATAAACGATAAGGAAACGGCATGTACACGTTGGGAGTATGAATATTACGAGGAAGAAGAATGAATATGAAATGATTTTCCACCTCTATTCACTTTTTGGACGTTTTGTTATATTGCGTGTTACTCATATGCTCCCATCTTACACCTCAAATGGGTCAATATATGACTCAGAGATATTCCTTCTCACGTTATAGACACGTGCATTCTCTCAACAATAGCAATTTCAAGCTTTTGCAAAGCTGCCTGAGAGAGAGAGAGAGAGAGAGAGAGAGAGAGAGAGAGAGAGAGGAGAGAGAGAGAGAGAGAGAGAGAGAGAGAGAGAATTTGTACTATTCACAACGTTTGCCACGGTATTTTTTTTTCTTTCTAGTTGAAGACTTGATGACGTCCTACAAAAAAAGGAAAAATCTCGCTAGAGATTGACTGCCCATTAAGGTGAAAAACTATATCAAATAAATGACACAAACCCATGAAATCCGAGATAAAAGAATTTTGTGATACATACAAAATACATGAAACGAAAGGGATCAACTTTGGATCATATCGGGATGTATCCCCATTTCTCATGAATTCCAACTGTGAACCATGAATGTATAAAAATACACAAACAAACACACACACACACACACACACACTATATATATATATATATATATATATATATATATATATATATATATATATATATATATATATATATATATATATATATATATATACGCACACATTATACTTTATATACAGATATACAGCAGGTATCTATAAAAAAAATATTATTTTTCGTTAATGCAGGACAGTAACAAATAGTTATAAATTATATACTATTTATGAATTGATTAACCAATGATGTTAAACCTTCGAATATTGACACAGTAATTCTAAATTTGGTTGTAAAATCTTACTTAAAGCTGACCTTCCCCATAAAGAGTTTATGACAAATTATTTCACGTCTATAAATGTAACCGAAGCTATAATGAACGTACATGGATAAGTGGCTGAAGATCTTATATATATATATATATATATATATATATATATATATATATATATATATATATATATATATATATATATATATATATGCGTGTGTTATCATTAAGACTACTGCAGTAATTAACGCTGAGAATTCCATTCTACGTCTTCACAGTTAAATGACAATGCAATGCACACACTCAACAGTTTGCTGTGGTGATGGGTCTTATCTCGTGGATTACGAACACAGCTTCGAGTACTCTTGCACTAAAGGAGAAAATCCACGGGAACTGTGTGCATCAGGACAGACGAGTAATATTCTTATGATAATATATCATCTCTACAAATACCAGAATTCTTACGAATAAAATACATATTTCCCTGGTAATATCATATAATCTAATATAATCTTATTCTTTTGTGTCGTATGAAAATAACTTAAAAAGAGACTTAAGTCTCGAGCTTATCAGTCAGTCTAATCAACTTCTGGGATATAAAAGACTTACATATCTATTCTAAATTACTTTTGAGGCTGGCGGCCTGTTCGTTTCACATTTAACCTTAGTAAAACAAAAGTTTCTAAAATATCGAAATGGGTATTTCCAGAAAGCCAACATTATACATTTCTGATCATTATTAAAGAATAGAACGAGTAAGATCATGAATCGTACAGTGTATTAATTTAGCATTGCATACAAGAAATGATCTTGATAAATGCTTTGGGATCAATTTCTAAATTACCCCCAAGGTATTTATCTAACAGTATCAAAATTACAACTGCAAAACAAGGAAATATAGTAGAGCTTATTCAAGAATAGGATATAAAGTAAATTTGAAGAAAATACAATTATTATAATTCCATTGCATCATTTCATTGTTTAACGTCGCTCCAAGAACAATAAGTGTATTGCGAGCAATCTACCGACAGTAAAGAATTTACATTCTCTCTCTCTCTCTCTCTCTCTCTCTCTCTCTCTCTCTCTCTCTCTCTCTCTCTCTCTCTCTCTCTCTCTCTCTCTCTCTCTGCGTGAAAGAAATGCTTTAACTTTTCCAATTCAGAAAATTTAGTTTTGCTTCCGCCGAAATATTTTGGAGAAACTCTAGTATTTGGACAAGCTCTGGAATATGTTCAAAGGACTGCACATAAAAATTTTGGCGATATCACAATTTTGTAAAATGGGATGGCTTTGTTTCCCTATTTAGAAGTAGTTCCTTCTTAGTCAGGTTCACTCTGTTTCGATTTTAACTTCCGTTGAATTTTTGGTGGAGAGTTTGAAAACAATAAATATTCGGAAACCTTGTGGTATAAGCAATAAAAAAAATGTTTCAATTCGCCCTGAGTCCCATATGGCCTACATATTGGATTTGACAAAATGGTTGCCGTGAAAATTATTTTCGTTATTTGAACTTCTAAATAATATATAGTTTTTATTTAAACAGCTAAATTACCCTTTTAGAGGCGAAGAAATCCAGTGTTCATAGTTACATATGTATCGAGACATTTGTTACAGCAGTTTTTGCAAATACTTATTAATTTCATAATACACGTTGGTTATTAGGCAATACTAAGGTTCAACACCATGGACATTCTTGAAGGTAAGGAATCTCCAAAATCAAACCATTGCTCTCTAGTCTTGGGTCGTGCCATAGCCTCTATGCCATGGTCTTCCACTATCTTTGGTTAGAGTTCTCTTGCTTGAGGGTACACTTGGACACACTATTCTATCTAATTTTTTCCTCTTGTTTTGTCAGTGTTTATAGTTTATATAGGAAATATTTATTTTAATGTTGTTACTGTTCTTAAAATATTTTATTTTTCCTTGTTTCCTTTCATCACTGGGCTATTTTCCCTATTGGGGCCCCTGGGCTTATAGCATCCTGGTTTTCCAACTAGGGTTGTAGCTTAGCAAGTAATAATAGTAATAATAATGGTGGTCTATTTATTGTAGTAAGCCTTTATTATGTACATTGAACAGAAAAGAGCTAGCACTAAAATGGACGAATCAGGCCATTCAACATCCGGCTCTTCAACTCCATTCACGAGGTCCTGTCCAAGGTCAATGAATACGGAGCAATGTTTATTTTGTTGGAAAGATAATGACGATCAGCTCTACGAGATGAGGACACTCAAGACGAAATCTCTACAGAAGCTGTTGAAAAATCCAATAATGATACACTGACAGCACGACTGAACATCTGCATTGCACCATGGGATGCACATTCAATTGATATTCGGTACCACAACACTTGCTGGACAAAGCATGTTTTCTACGGACAGCGAGAAGGTAGCACCAGTGGACGCAAAATAGGCTGTAGAAATCCCTTCTATATCATGCAAATCTGCTTGATCTGATTAACCTCAATGATGTGTAAACACAGAACCAAGCATACCTACCTATGGAAGATATCGAACCCACTCATGTTAATATGCTTGGCACCACATTATGTCAACAAGCATGGTACAGAAGGCTTGGAATATCATGTATCTACATTCAATAAAAATTGGCAGGAGAAAATATCCTTATTGTCTTGCCTCACCTTATTCTGTGAAATAAGCACACACCAGCCTACTTGAGGCTTGACCACTATTGACGTTATCACAGTTTTTCAAGAATGAGAGCCAAGAATGCAATGTCCAAGGCAATGATGATTTACCTACAACAATGGAAGCAGTCCTGTTCTTTGTCCTGCAACCCAGAATGGTTCATCTCCAAGCCAAAGAGGAGTTGATCAAACACTTCTGTACGCCTTGACCGGATATACTGTAATACAAGCATAATCTGAGGACGAATCACTCTGAAATCTGGAAAGAGCTGCAAGCAGGCAACAATACAGTCGCGAAGAATGATATTCCCCTTTGCATACATCAGGACAGCCCAAGCATGCGAGCATCAGAGGAAGCTAATAATAAATCATTCTGGACTCGACGACCTCTCCAACAATACCAGTTTTAGACAGAATTTCTCCGTGGTCACAACAGAAGTTACCCCTATTGCAAGAGTTCAAGAGTCAGGTTCACTTGAAACCTGACAAAATCCGGGAGGATCATGACCTCACCCCAATGGTTGTCAAGAAGGAACATATTATCAAAAAGATCGGGCCGTCATACTGAAACATTGAAATCCATTAGCTACTGAAAGTGATAATCTGAACAATGTGCTCCCTCCATAATGCCTTAAAACCTGATGAATACAGTATATACCAATAAGCTCAAATGCATATGTGACTGGTTAAAAACTATATGAAGAATGTCATAGTGAATCAATAGAGATGTCAGCCTATGGACACCAATAAAGACTTAGAACAAGATGTTCATATTTGAAAAAAAAAAAAAAAAAAAGCACACAGTAAGTAAAACTCCGAAAAAAGACTGTAGATCTAAAGGAGACCAAGGACTTGTATGGCAGACTTGAATATCAATTTTTACAGATCATTTTTATATTCCCCCATTACTCCACTCTTTCCATGTAACATATTCCCTAACCAATATAATTCCAAATCGGCCGTTTAAGTTTTTTAAGAAAAATAAAACATGTATTTCCTATAAGTATGTTGTTTATGCACTGTAATATGATGATTTTCTTTAGAAGTGCGAATTAACTGGTACTATAACTATGACAATAACTGTTAAGGAAAACAGCTGCCAAATATTTTTCCTCTGGTTAATTTTCGTTTGAGTTCTATTCTTTGAACTCTTATATTATTATTTTCTTTTTAATCAAACGGTATATTAGAAATGTAAATTTAATTATATATATATTTCCTATGACTATATTCGGAATTAAATATAATTCTTCAAACAATTACTTAATCTTGGTTCCAGAGAGAGAGAGAGAGAGAGAGAGAGAGAGAGAGAGAGAGAGAGAGAGAATATATAAGATGAAACTGACCGCAGATTTATATGAAGTATAAAAGTATGTGTTCATATGTGGAGGGTGGGGGGTCGAGTAAGTAAATCCACGGGGGGGGGGGGGTGACGCAAAGGGGTTGTATATAACGGTTGC
>NC_090764.1:25670395-25672895 GCF_036898095.1 Palaemon carinicauda
ATGAGTCCCTGAAGATTGTAAAGGAAGCAGAGGAAAGAAAAGACGATGGATTGACGAACTAAGAGTGTTTGCGAGTGTGGACTGGTACAGATAGACCATAAACAAACATAAGTGGAAGAACATGTCTGAGGCCTTTGTTCTGCAGTGAACTAGAAACGGTTGATTATGATGATGATGCTGATGACTGAATATGCGAAAGAACCATAAGGAATTAGAAAATACAAAATTGAGACAATTTAATATTTTCCTTTTTCCTGTGGTTCTTTTGCGGACAAATACAAACACAAACACACACACACACACACATATATATATATATATATAAAGAGAGAGAGAGAGAGAGAGAGAGAGAGAGAGAGAGAGAGAGAGAGAGAGAGAGAGAGAGAGAGAGGGGGGGGGGTTTAAATACAAAAATTATGGTATAATACATGCAATTCTGTAAAAAAAAAATTCTGTAAAAAAAAAAAAGAAAAAAAAAAAACGCACAGACCACTGAACGCGAATTTGTCGACTATCAAAGATGCGTCAAACATTTTGCTACGCATGCTAAAGTCCCCGGTAAGGGAAGAAAATCCTTACACTTAAAGAAAATGAATATAATTTATCATTAATGAAATAAATAATAAAGCGTTTCTAATCATTAATAAAAAGTCTCCATTCATAAAAAAGGCCTCCCTTTTACTAAGTTACCTCGTAGTTTATATAATGAATATGGTTTTCTGTTCATTCACAAATAAAAAGCATTGTTTATTTCATCCGCGATTCGCCTTTAGTACATAATTGCTAATAGTTTATTGATTTCTGTGTTTAATTACCTGATTCTGGTTATCATGGGTAAAATGTGGTAGAGATCTAGATCAATTTGTCTCATTTCAAAATTTCAAGTAAAAATCATGGTAACATGTGAGAAAAACCTACATTATACTCAATTATATTATTATCAAATAATATTTTCTATAACACTAAATGTATCCGTGTTTAACCTCGTAACTGGATTGCCGGAATAAAAATCTCAATTTTTAAATTCAGCAAGAAAAACCTGATTAAAACATTGCCATTTTTAAATTCATATTTAATATCTGAATAAAGATCGGTATTTTTTGCTAATGACCTGAATCTCATTCGTACTAACTTAAAAAGGTTGACACTAAAAATTATTGCAGAGAGCGACGAGCAAGTTCAAATATCATAAAATAAGCGTTTGTCGAAATTTCTATTGATTAACTGTTTAATACAGGTCTGCTTGGTACACGCCATTACAATCAATAAGAACTCGTACTCTCTCGATATATTTTCCAAGGGTCGATGGTCACTCTACCCTGGGTCCCCACTCCACGTCCGGGTAATTAGGTCATTCTGCGAACGCTAATAAATACATATGTATCTTATAATTACGTTAAAAATTGCACATATGAATTTGATAAAATTTACAAACGAACATGAAGGTCCCAATAACCTACAGTAAACCATTACGTTGGACTTCTAGCTTATTTGATGAATATTTATAATACAAGAAAACACATTGAAACAATCTAGTGCTCTAAGTCACCCGCTGGATCGGGCTCACAAACAACCCAATCAACAAGGTACACTTCACTTTATATGCAGCAGACACGATCATATCTAATTGGAAACACATTTCTCCTGAACAGCTTCCAACATTATAAGTAACAAGGACAATTAATATACCCTTTCTTATCGATTTACATCTTCATGTAGATTCAAAAGCTTTTTCATTCATTTTATAATAAATTAAAAGGAGAAATGATATCCACATTGTTGACAATGTTAGCAGACGAAAATATTGGAGAAGATTGAAGGGGGAATTGGATGGAATAACAGATATCGGGTGGAATAACAAAACGAACGATGACGGACACAAGCCGTAAGGAAAAGCAATAGCGTGAAGGAAATGATTCCGGATGGAGAAATAGGTACGTAAGGAAGATATAGTAAAATAAATTATAGGAAACCAAGGGATTGAATAAGAAGATAAGAACCAAAGGGAAGGATGAAAGTACACAAAGAGGAAGAAATAATAAGGAGATAGAAGAACTATCATGAGGACATTTAAGTGAGAAATTAGAAGAGGGGCGTGCTAAGTGAGGCAGGAGAGAAGGGAATTCCAGACGGTGATTGTATGTGTATGACACCAGAGTATGGCATACAGAAGCTATCCGTCTTCAATAAATATATATCAGTTTCAGAAGCAGAAATAGGGTTACCAACGATAAATATATATTTTTAACTTCAATATTTAGGATTCACGGAGATTGGGACATACGGCCCAGCGATGGGACCGGGGAGGCAACCGAGTGCCAAAGAGCAACAGGTGGAGAAAATAATACGGTTGCACTGGACAGCGAGATGGAAACTCAAGTAAAAGGCTGAAAAGTGAGTGCAATATGGGCCTAAGGGATGGTATTAAAGATACTAACGGCCTATGCGATAATATCATCAACAGACAACGATGTATTGCTGCAAATTTTGACAATGTGTT
>NC_090764.1:25677895-25680395 GCF_036898095.1 Palaemon carinicauda
ATAACAACAACAACAACAACAACAACAACAATAATAATAATAATAATAAAAATAATAATAATAATAATAATAATAATAACCGGCTCGACACCACGATATAGTTTCAAAAGGGGACTGGAAATTCTTACCATTTAAAACTTGGACACTTCACAAACTTTTCAAAAAAGGATTCGAAAATGTTCTAAGATTATGTTAAGGATTTCTATTTGCTCTTTTTGGAGAGTTTGTTTACCTCTGATTGCCACAAAAGTTTTAACTTTTGCCAGCTGTTCTGCAACTTGCAATTTTGGAAAATACCAATAAGTTTTCTCCTAGAAATAAAAAAAAAACAAGAATTCTCTTCTGCTAAACTTATAATAGTTATACATCTATTACAAGGATGGGTTAGGATATACTCGTATATGTTTGTAAACACTCTAGAACACGTTTCGCTGCATTACAGTTCATATGTCTTCCTGTACTCATCTTGCAAAAGTACCTCATCACAATTGACTTTTAACAGACTTTTCATTTTTAAAATTTTATCCCTCTCTTTCACTAATAATACTGCATACATAAATACGCACAAACACACACATACATGCACACACACACACACACACACACATATATATATATATATATATATATATATATATATATATATATATATATATATATATATAGTCTTAGAACAAACGATAGTTACAACTCAGAGAGCTATGGAAAGAATAACAATGGGATTAACACTAAGACACAGAAATAGAATAACATGGATACGATAGGTAGACTACCCTTAAATCTGCACTCTTTGGAGTAGATGCCACAGTTAATCTCTGTCACTCACTGTCCAAAGGAAAACGCATCCCTTTTGGCTGATGTGTTTGACAGTAAGCAGAGTAATGAGAAAACTGATATTCCTGATTCCTTCTTTCCCGAGGCTAAACAAACAAGTTTAGCTCTTCGATCTTGTGAAATTAAAGCTCTCATGATGGACCTTGATGCTTATGGAGGTGTAGACCCAAATGGTATTTTTCCTTTGATTTTTATAACGGTGCAGATTTCTTAGCTCCAAAGTAATCTGTTACTTTGCGCAAGTTAGCAAGAAGAGGTTCTTTTACCACTTGTTGGAGAATGGGTAATGTTACTCCATTATGTTGGGTTGTTGTGGCCTGATTTGTAACGTCTCTGCCTAGTGTTTGCCAGCCGGGGGCTCGAGTCCCGCTCTGACTCGTTAGTGCCTTTAGTGTCTGTAACCTTACAATCCTTGTGAGCTAGGGTTTGGAGGAGCCTATAGGTTTATCTGCTGAGTCATTGTCCTGCTTGCTAGGGCAATGTCACTGTCCCTTGTCTCTTCCATTCATGAGTGACCTTTAAACCTCAAACCTTAAATGTGTTTGTTGTAGCTTAAGCCCAACTGATTACCGCCAAAATTCCATAACTTTCATATAATTTTAAGTTTTACACGTCTTTTGGCAAAACGTCTTAATAGGTTTGCTGAAGGTAATCATCTGTTCCCTAGTTTGCAATTTGGTTTTTGCAAACGCCGTGGAGCATGTGATGCCCTTCTTACAATCTCCAATGCTGTACAGAAATTCCTTGATTGTCGTCAGGAAGTTTGTATGATTGGCCTTGATTTTATTGCTGCCTTTGACAATGTTAATCATAAGGCCCCTAATTTCAAACTCAAACAGTTGGGAGTGGGTGGGTCGTTTCTTAGCATCATTATTGAATTTTTAAGTAACAGATCGCAAAGAGTTGTTGTTGATGGGCACCATAGTTAATATAGGAATGTGATATCTGTTCCTCAGGGAAGTATTCTTGGCCCCCTACTTTTCATACTATATACACATGACATGTGGTTTGGCCTAGAAAACAATCTTGTTGTATATGCAGATGATGCTACACTCTTTGCATCAATTCCATCTTCTGAATGTAGATCTGGGGTTGTAGAATCCCTTAATAAAGATCTAGCTACAATTAACACATGGGGCAAATTATGGGGCATGAAGTTCAATCCTAACAAAACTCAAAGTATGATTCTAAGTAGGTCAAGGACAGTGGCTTCTCAACATACGGGTCTCAGCATTGATAATGTTTCTTTAACCCTGCATTTTCGGTGATCAATCTATTCTGAAGAAGTGCTTTAATTACTTCATTCTTCCTTGTTTCGTGTATTGTTCTTCTGTCTGGTCTTCAGCTGCTGATTCTCATCTTAATTTGTATGACAGGAACTTACGGTCTATTAAATTTCTTATTCCTGATCTAGATATTAATCTCTGGCACCGTCGGTCAATCAGTTCGTTATGCATGTTGCATAAGATTTTTCATAATTCTGACCATACTTTATATTCAGATCTTCCCGGACAGTTCCATCCTCTTCGTATTACTAGGCATGCAATTAATTCTAATAGTCAGGCCTTCTCAATCATGAGGCTCAATAATACACAGTATTCTACAAGTTTTATTCCAGCTGTGACCAAGTTGTGGACTGATCTTCCCAATCGGGTAGTTGAATCAG
>NC_090764.1:25682895-25700395 GCF_036898095.1 Palaemon carinicauda
CAATAACCAACAAAAGCCCTGTAAGCAGCTATAGGGAACAGCATAGGACTATCAATTTCACCACATAGTTACTTGCTAAATTACCGGAATGCAACTCCTGCTTTTGTCATCCCCTCTGAGAGGAGAAAGGTGTATAGAGGAAACACACATTTGCATGCAACATAAAAGAATAGAGAGAGGCAACTTGAGTTGTCAAATGATGCTGATATCCCTATGACTGCAACCTATCACAGTTAGGTCAATAACACGTGCGAAGCTCAAAAAGTGTGTCCGTATATTACTGTCAAAATAGGAAATTGGGAAATTTTCAATTGTAAAATTGAGTTATATGACCAAAAATTATGAAAATAAAAATTACTGGGATTAACATGGTTTGGGACAGAATATGATATAATTAAATGCTTTTGTCAAACCAGTTTTTCGAAACGAGTTAATTTCTCTGAAAAATTCAGATGAAAAAAAATGTTGCAAAGAAGCAAATTTATGACAATTAAATACGTACACGTAAGTTTAATTAATAGCTGGTGATGAGCTTTTTGTTTTTTACCAAAACTTATATTTCTTAGTGACATGAAAATGAAATGCGAAAGGGTCGTTCAGCACGATAATCATGAAACGTGATTGAGAGAGGAATGCTTTAATGACTATGGATCTTGGGGTCATTCAGTGTCATGCACCATAAAGAGGGAAGAACGAAATCAGGAGTTTAGGTAAAGTAAAAGCTAAGAAGTGTGCACAGATGAGGACCAAGGAGACACCCTTAAGTTATGCCTACAAAGCACTCCTTTTCGATATTTTCAGGATATTAAAAAAACTTAATGCATTGCATAAATAAAATACACAGACTGCCACCCAAAGCACGTTCCCGTGGCGCAAGAGCTGTCTTCCGTATTGTACACACCCTATGGGAAGGTCACATATCATTATTAGGTTGAGGCCATTAGTTCTACAGTCAGCATCGCGTGACAAAAGAGAACTTACAAAAAAAGAAATACCATTTATTTTCTTTCGCTCAATCTTCCCTCGGCCTATCACCAGCCCTTCTCGACAGTTTCGTGCACAACCAAAGCTGGAACACAATAGTACCCTCATGGAATAATCACAGTCTGTCAAGGCCAATATTTATGTTCTTTTCTCCGTCTCATGCCATTTATTTCACTTGGAATTTCGTTCACGTCTTGAAAATTGACTCCTGGGAAGAGAAGGCTAAAGTAACATTTCAACAAAACAACACCAACATCAAATAAATCCAGAGTTGATAATCAAGAAGGAAAATTCATAAATTATTCCAATCCATTGTGCACAAAGCATATGGAACAGCCTTTAAAGAGGATACTAAGGCACCTAGACGGCACGGCACGGTGTAGGGATAGGGAAGTGGGGAATAGGGGATAAGGATAAGGATGAGTACCCCTGGATACAATCCAGTTTATAGCCCGAAGGCAGGAACTCGGGATGGGAAAGAGTAAGAAAGAAGGGGGGAAAAAGAAGTATAGGAGGAGAGTAAAAGAGAGGGGCAGACCCTCTTGCAATGTTAGGTAGAATAAGGTAGAGTGGATAGGAAAGGAAAGGAAAGGAGGGGTTTTTTGGTTCACGCATCTAGCCCTGCTGCAATAAGAATGTTAAAGTCAAACCATTCTGTCGTGGCCGCTGAGAAGAGCTCATTTCCAAAAGGTATCGTGTTCGAGTGTAAACACTTGGTTCATTTTCCCTTGAAGGAATCACTCTTTAGAGACAAGTCGAAAACCTTTGAAAACAACGATAAAGCCAGATTAAAAGATTAGGCACCCCATATCCCTCACCCTTTCTTTACAACTGTACTAAATCGTCTAAATAAAATCAACTTTACATACTTCCTTGGTTATTGTCTTTTTTGATGGTACACTACAATATATATATATATATATATATATATATATATATATATATATATATATATATATATATACATATATATATATATATATTAAAAACGGACATTAAAGCATAAACAATGCTTGCAATGACCCTGGAAGGGTTTCTTTATCTCCAAACTTATGGCGGTCGGGTCACATCTGTCAATCAATGGTCATCCAGCTTATAAGATTAGGATTTCTTTAAGGAAGAGTCACTTTAATCTTTGAGGTATCTTTCCCCCCCACCCCACCCCCCTCTCTCTCTCTCTCTCTCTCTCTCTCTCTCTCTCTCTCTCTCTCTCTCTCTCTCTCTCTCTCTCTCTCTCTCTCTCTCTATATATATATATAAGTATATATATATATATATATATATATACTGTATATATATATATATATATATATATATATATATATATATATATACATATATATAATGTATATATATATATATATATATATATATATATATATATATATACAGTATATATATATATATATATATATATATATATATATATATATATATATATATATATATATATATATATATAAGTAGATGATGAATGAAAAAATGTTGATTTGAAAGCTAAAGATAGAGAAGAATGTCGAAATCTAACTGAGACCCTTTACGTCAATAGGCGTAGGAGGAGATGATATATATATATATATATATATATATATATATATATATATATATATACGTATGTATATATATACACATATGTATATATATATATATATATATATATATATATATATATATATATACATGTATGTATATATATATATATATATATATATATATATATATATATATATATAAGTATATATATATATATATATATATATATATATATACAGTATATAGATATATATATGTATATAAGTATATATATATATATATATATATATATTGTAAGAAAGCATTATAACTTCTTTTAACTTTTCTTTATAATAAAAGCATAATAAAAAGTAAATATTCAATTATGTTCAATTAATTTTCCCGTCTTTTTTGTTTCCTATTTGATTCAATTGTTTTCCAAAATCATAATATTCAGATATAAGGAAATTAATAGTCTTAAATTCATATATATATATATATATATATATATATATATATATATATATATATATATATATATATATATATATATATATATATATTGTAAGAAGGCATTATAACTTCTTTTAATCTTAACTTTTCTTTATAATGAAAGTATAATAAAAAGTAAATATTCAATTATGTTCAATTAATTTTCCCGTCTTTTTTATTTCTTAATTGATTCAATTGTTTTCCAAAATCATAATATTCAGATATAGGAAAATTAATAGTCTTAAATTCACGAAATACTTTATTTGGAATGATGCAAAATTAAATCCTAAGTAATTGAATAAATACAATATATATCGATAGCCAACTTGAAAATATTTAAATTATAAGAATTTTATTTGTTTGTACATAGTTGATTTTGACCTAACATGTATAGTATATAAATTTTATTCCTCATCAGAGGAATCCAATTCAACAATAAAAGACTCTAACAAATGTTCTACAGAAAGGTCTGCCTCCATATCTTCCTTTTGAAGTATTTCAGCGTGCCTCACAGCATTAGCCCAATTTTCTCTTGTTACACTATTTAGAGCTTCTTCTAATAACGCTTTTAAGTCTTTCATTTAGAAGTTGTTCTTTTTTGATACATACTGCTTAACTTGCCCCCAAATCAACTCTATGGCATTGTACTGGCAATGATATGGAGGCAACTTTACCACTTTATGGCCTTTTTCTAGGGCCATATTATCTATTACGTATTTTTTTTCTTGGCATGCAGTCAAAGACTTGACCATCCAGTATTAATTAATTTTTAGTCAAGTAATCTTTTGGGTCTTTTCCCTTTTTAATAAGCCATTCTTTAATCAATGCTTTCCTATCTGACATTGTTGGGGGCTTATCAGTTCTCACCGAATGATAGGAAGCATTATCCATGATAATTACTGATGACGGAGGAATGTTTGGTAATAATTTTGATTTGAACCAGTCTTGAAATACGTCATGGTTCATTTGCTTGTGGTAATCCCCGTCATTTTTTGCTTGAAAAATTAAAGATGCATTTGGTATAAATCCATCTTTGGTGCCAGCATGAACAATTATGAGTCTGTTGCCTTTGCCACTTGGAGGATTAACACTTGTTGCCTTTTTCCCGCTTTTATCCAACCAACATTTTCCCACACAATAATTTTGATTTACCCAGGTTTCATCTAAATAAACAAAAGGGTGATCTCCACTTTCTTTCACTTTCTTAATTTTTCGAGAAAAAAAAACGTTCTTGCACTTGACACTTCACTTCTTTCTAAAAGAAATTTCCTTCCATTGACTTTAGCATGAATGAAACCTATATCATGTAGCACTTTCCTTAGAGATTCTTTGCATCCATTGAATGGAATATTTACTTCAACTTCCGCCAGTATTTTTTCAAGGGTGGGGATTTCATTTCGTGCATAAAAACTTAACACTGTTCTTCTTAAAACACATTTATCAAAGTCGTCTAGAGCAGTCACAGGACAAGGATGAAGCCTAATTCTTTCTTGAAATTTCGGTTTTCCAAATTCTTCTTGCGTGACTCGTCCCTCCTTGATGATTCTACGTACTGTTCTTTCAGGAACATTTGTGGCTTCAGAAGTACGGATACATGCTTTGGTGACAACAGTAAAAGGGCCGCGGTTCATCTTCTCTTTTGTGAAATACTTGTACACACTGTGTACTATTTCCCTGGCATTGGGACGGAGAACACGGTTTGGAGATGTTTCCATGGTTTATGTTTGCTAGATAATGCAGTCTCTGTTGTTGTTGTTTGGGTATTAAAGCCAACACTTGTTGTTGGCACGGGCCTTTCCCTTGGTTGGCCCGTAGGCGGTCTCTGTCTCAAACACTACATTTTATACCCCAAGATCTACCATTCAAGGGATTAAATATAGCTCGCTGATATTTGCTACATAAATTTACCCTTGAGACCTCCAAGGACAGGTCAATCGGATTTCAAACTTCCCTTCTGTGCGAGTCATATTAAGACGGTAGGATAAAACTGGCAAATATCCTTGGATTATGATTTTGGGGGACATGTACTTGGTTGTAATTATCCTTATAGAAATGAATACCTTACACTGTTAAAAATATGCCGAAAAAACGGTAAAAATCCAGTAATAAATGTTGCCAGGCATTTACCGTCTAATAAATGGAAATATTGACGTTAAATGGTGATATTATGATCATCAACCCGTAATAACATAACAGGGTAGGGTAAAAATTACTCTCTCTCCAATATTTTACTGAATTAGGGCTATGAACAATATATTTTTACGGATAATGTCCGATTAAAATTACGCTTATTTAACAGTGTACCTAATGAAATATATACTGTATGCTCGACAAGAATAACAGGAGAGAGAGAGAGAGAGAGAGAGAGAGAGAGAGAGAGAGAGAGAGAGAGAGAGAGAGAGAGAGAGAGAGAGAGAGAGAGAGAGAGAGAGTGCAGATTTAATCTTGTCTTAATCCAGGGAGATTAGTGAAAAAGGTGAGGATGCACCCTGGGGATACCTTGGGGAATGTCATCTGTCATTAACGGCTAGCATTAGTCTCACTCAGTTTGGATGGCTCGTCTCTAACCGCAGTGTTCATTTTTCCTTAAAGTGGTCGAAATATTTTGACATGGGTACGCTGTACAGGGGAACAGAAATCGTCTCAGCGGCCACGACAGAATGGTTTGACTATAGATGGCCCCCTTCGAAGGGAAAAATGGTATGATGGCAAATTATTTATGAGTTATGAATTTGAAAATTAATTTGAATTATTAATTAATGGTAGTTAAGGTGTTGAATTAGTCGGTAGAGATATATCTCGGCCGGGGTGGGTCACAATTGATTTTGGGATCTAGTCTCCTCCACCAGTTGTGATCCCGAGTATGTCCGTTGGAAAGAGTCCTTGTAACTGTGCAAAGGTCGTCATCGTCAATGGCTAATTTGTCCCAGGTTTTCTGGCTAAGCCTGTGAAACCTGACATTGAGGGGTTCTAGCTTGGAATATTGATGGAGATCACTTATTTTATTAAAAAAAGGAGGCCCCTCCTTATAGGCTCGCCTCAGAGCTTTATTTTGTACCGCTTGCATTTTCCTCAATGATGACTTACTAATAGTACTAAATATTACAGTAGGGTATTCTAATTGTGGTCTTACTAGGGATTTATAAAGCCTCAGTTGTGTTTTAGTGGATAAACCCTTGAATCTTTTTAACCTACTGTCCGTCAATCTGGAAATGTTAACTCTATCTTTAACATGGGAAAGCAAGCCAGACCGTTTGAATGTACACCCAAGTATTTTTGCATTATTTGTATATGGAATACGAACGTTATCTATGATTATAGGCGGAGGATTGTTGACCGTTATTGATAATAATTGGAATTTGTTAATATTTGTAGTTATTTTCCATTTCTTTTCGTAGTTATTGATTTTTATTAATTCACGGACTGTCTTTCTCTGTAATCTTAATTTATTTTTATTAGGATAGGTTATCACTTGGGTATGATCATCGGCAAATATGATCTGAAGGCAGCCTTCAGCAGGTGGAGGGGTGTCTTTAATATAAAAGTTGTATAGTGTAGGGGAGAGAACACTACCCTGAGGAACTCCTGAGAGTAATTGAAACTCTGGCCCTATGTAATCTTTAATTTTGATCATGGCAACCCGGTCATCTAAAAAGTTGCATAGCAGTCTGGTTGTTATATCTGGCAATTGTGCCTCTAAAAGTTTATATTTTAAGCCCTCATGCCAGACCTTATCAAAGGCTCTGCTCACAGCTCTTGAAATTAAGTTACATCCACAACCTAAACTTTTTTTTACTGCTATGTATTCATACAACCTGGCTAATGCTAGTTGGGTCCCCTTGCCATGAGTGAACCCATACTGATTCTTATTCACGAGCATATTATCATCCAAGAAGTCCTCAAACTTTACTTTTATTATCTTTTCAAATATTTTCCCAGGAGTCTCTAATAGGGATATCGGTCTATAATTCGATACCGAAGTTAAATCTTTACCCTTTTTCCCTATAAAGGGAAGTACGGCTCTCTTGAAAAATTCTGGCCAGTAGCCCATACTTAGGGACTCATTTAAGATGTGACAGAGAAAGGAGAGCATTGAATTAGGAAGATTTTTTAGAATAATTTTATTGACTTTTGATTGGCCAGGAGCTTTGTTTTGAAACTGTTTGATGATATTGATAATATCCTGGAGTTGGATAGGTTTCAAGAAGGAGTCGTCCTCGTCAAGCCTCCCTAGATCTACTGAATCGTGAGGGACTATGCGACCAGCATGTTCACGGATTGCCGCCATGACATGTTGCTCATGTTGTTGATCAAACCTACGATTTTCTTCTGGGTCAATTCTAAAGATGTTTGACCAGAAGTCTCTGAAAACAATCTCTTGTTCCTGAGGAGCATAGATCTCCTCATTATTGTTAATGATGTAGGCTACGGGATCTGAGGACGAACCTAATAGGTTCCTAACCATTCTCCAAAATTTACCTGGGTCTTTATAGGAGACCTCACACTTGTTCAAGAGAGTGTCCCAGTTTGAGTTAATGAGTTCTACAGATTCGATTTTGATACGTTCTTGGATGTCATGGATGTATTCTAAAATATGTCGTGATGGACCTTGGATATCAATTTGATTTAAGGCCTGTTTGTAACGGAATTGTAGCAGTTTGAGGTGGTCAGTTTCCTTAGTGAAGGGTAGGATTCTATGGGTTTTGATGGGAATATACTGCTCTGAGGCTTCCTTGATCATCCTATACCAGAAAGTTAGTTTGTTGTCAATATAGGTTTCATCTTTTAAGATATTATTCGGTTCGTCATAGTTAGAGAGAGAGTCATCGAGTGAGTCCTTGAAACGTTCCCAGTCAGCATTATTGATATCAAGTGTAGGACTAGTTGGTACCAAAATGGGTCTCACAGTAAGTTTTAAAACTAAGGGAATATGATCTGAAGTGGTTAGAGGGCCTTGAGTGAGTGAATAATCAAAAATGTGTAGTCTATTAGAAAGAAGAATATCTGGCCTGCCAGAGGTTCTCCTGTGAAAGAATGTGTCAAAATCTGGTCCTAAGAACCTTACAAGGTTCCTATTCAATAGAATGTTTATAAGATTCCCTATTGGGTTAATTCTATTATGGCCAAGGGCCGTGTGGGCTGCATTGAGATCAGCCAGCAGGTAGACTGGGATATTACGTCTCATCAATGAGAGTACATCCTGTTGTGGGAATATTGGGTTTCTGGGGGGTAGGTAAGTAGTTGCCACTACCACTGGTCCCCGTACCGTTTGCAGTTCAACTGCTAAAAGGACATGGTTGAAACTGTCTATTAACTTGACTGTAATATCCCGTCTGACCGCTATTGCTATCCCAGGGCTCTGTTCTCCAGAGATGTTACTTTGGAAAACATTATAGTTCCAGATTTTGATGCGGGAGGAATTCGGAATGCCTGTGGAATTGAGAAGGATGAGGTGTGGGGAGAGAGAGGAATAAATATTAGAAAGTTCCCTACTACGTAGGAAAGTCCACTTCAAAATATTATGTTGGATTACTGTGAGAGTATCCATTAGGGTAACCGTCTTTTACTTATATCATAAAATCCAGAGTCCAACCTCCCGAATTTGTCTGCATTCAACCTTGTGAGCCTAGGGACATACTTGTCAAGTTGGATTGAGCCATTGTTTATTAGACCAACTACAGTACTGTTCTCTAATTTTTCCGTATAAAGGTATTTGATAGTCTTTGATTCGAAAATCATTTTCTTTAAAGATTCATGAGTAGCCGATCTGGGGGCTGTGGTACTGATTGACGTATAAAGTCTGAAACCAATTTTTGTTACATTAGATTGATTAATGTGGGGAAGGGGTGGGAGGGCAGTGGCGCCTTGTGATTCTTCAACATGGACAACTGCTGAGGTGGAGGGTTGTGGCTGCTTTTTGGCAGGATTGGCAGGTTCTGAAATATCAGAGTCAGAGTCACTGAGAACTCTTTTCCTGCTTAGATCCTCTGTCTACATATCATCAGTAATTGTGAGAGCCTGTGGGGGGTTAGAGTCGGTCAGAGGTCCTGATTGAGCCTGTGGGGGGGTTAGAGTCGGTCTGAGGTCCTGATTTCAAAAGGGTAGAGACTTTATTAGCCAATTTAATGGCCTCAGTAGGGATTTTAACTATTGGTAGGCCATTAGCACTGAGACAGTACAGTATATTTCTTATGACACGCAGGCAAAAATTACTTTGCATATTGATGTATGAACAGTGAATCCCTCGGCGTGCATTGATCTTATCACCATGAATTGACACTTGTAATAAGATACAATTAATGGTGCCATATCTAAACACTGTCAAAATCAAGACGGTAGTACTAGAATTAAGCAGTTAACAAAAGGATCTGGATCGCCCATACTTAAAGCACATTATAACATTGGTTACCTGAATTAAGATAATAAATGCCGTAATTAACATAAATATTAGAGAGAGAGAGAGAGAGAGAGAGAGAGAGAGAGAGAGAGAGAGAGAGAGACTTGAGTGTCACTAAAACGCAAAATGAAATATTTGGTGATAATTACGAAAACATATATAACAATACTATATACATATGAAAGGGAAAAATATAAAAAAAGTGCAAAATACCCACAGTGCCTATACTTTTCCAAAAATAAATACTAATGAAATCCAACTTATGTTAAACTTTCATGTAAAACCAGGACGGTATAAGACTTAAATTACTGATTAGGCTTCCTTGCATTTCTGAAGTATATTTTTTCTGGCCATATCAATAGTACATGAATGAAGTCCCAAACTTCAAAAATAAAAAAATCTACTACATATTAACTAATGCTGGAATAGAAATTATCTTTATTTGTCCAGATTAGGTTCTTGATGACTTCTAACACCAACACCACTTTATTTTATATTTAAATTACCTATCACAATCAACATTAGACATTCTCAAAACACATTCCTAGCAGATACATGCATTCTCCTCAAAACAATTCTTTCACTTTGTTTCATTCCTAAGTCATATATACTCACAGCTAAAATATTATATTCTGTCACACTCAATATCCTTGAACAAAATTGTACTCTTTCAACTAAAGTGCTCCATGAATTAGCTCTAAACATTTCAAACAACCACCATATTAGCATATTAGCATTTTATAATTATCACTCCTTCACACAACCTCTTTTCATTCTCTCGAAGCAGTAACCTCATCCTACTCCTCGGTGATCCACCTTATGACTTTCCTTAAAGGTAAGTTGAGAGCTACTTTGTCAATATTTCTATTTCTTATTGTGATGATTTATTTTTATTATTTTCTATGTTAAAGGTTACAATTTACTGTATATATAACAAGCGAAAGGTTTAAAAATGACTGTATTTACAGACATGTAGAACGCATCGAATGAATTTCATTTCTTATAGGAAAATCTTTGGTTTACGTGCACTTTGGTTGACGAGGTTGCTCTCAGAATGGATTGAACTCGTAAACCGAGGTCTCACTACACACACACACACACACACACACACACACACACACACACATATATATATATATATATATATATATATATATATATATGTGTGTGTGTGTGTGTGTGTGTGTGTGTACAATCACAACAATATATTTCCGGGAAAACATTACACACATGTACAAAAAGTACACCAATCGCGTGCCCTCCGATGAGCAAGACATTCTAATCACAACATAACACAGTACGATTCAGTAAATATAAAAAAGAAAAAAAAATCTGTGCTTCATCTTTAAACATACATTTCCGAAATCAGTTCGAGGTTGGCATCGTAAATGCAATAGCATTGCCATGAGAAATTGTATAAATAATAAAAACCGGTAATGGTCACCAGTATTACGGATGAGCGATTATTCGTAGGATTTTTCTACTAAAAAAAAAAAAAAAATTTGGCTTTTCATACTCGATCAACTTCTATTTTTGGCAAATATAATTAAGAAAGAAATTCTATTTGGTAGAGTACATTCGTCACTGCACTTAGACCTTTGCCAGAGAGAGAGAGAGAGAGAGAGAGAGAGAGAGAGAGAGATCGTAAATTTTATAACAAACTCTCAGACAACGAAAGATAACCAAATAAAGATGAATGCAATAGGAACGGAAGTTCGAATCCTTTATTATCTAGTAGATAAAAGAATGTGAATTGACATTTATCCAGGGAGGAAATCATATATTATTCATTTATCCAGGGAAGAATTCATATATTATTCATTTATCCAGGGAAGAATTCATATACTGTATTATTCTTTTATCCATGGAAAAATTCATATATTCATTTATCCAGGGAAGAATTTATATATTATTCATTTATCCAGGGAAAAATTCATATATTATTCATTAATATTTTCATGTAAATAATGGATGTGAAACACACGATTTCGCTTATCAGGGTTTACTGTATTGTGAGAGAGAGAGAGAGAGAGAGAGAGAGAGAGAGAGAGAGAGAGAGAGAGAGAGAGAGAGAGAGAAGTTATCCTGACCTTATACACATTATGAAATCAACAAAATTTAATGAAACAAATTTTCTGCAATCGACCACAGGATATAAAATTGGAAGATTTATAAACAATTAAAAAAAATATTCACCGACGTTATGACATTAAACACAGGCAATTTCATAAACTCAAGTAAACAAAATATTTTTCCATTCTTAATCAAAGTTATTTACATTGTACATAAACAGTGCCAACGCTTATTCGAGTATATCTGTTTAGCATATACAAATAAAATCAATGCTTATCATCTTGAGATTATTCAAACTCCAGAGACGGACCTCAAGAAATAATTCTTCAAGTAAATTAAAAAGCTTTGCCTTTGCTTTTAATATCCATTTCAGGTACTTTAAATCAATTTCTCTGAGAAGATGAAGAGCAATGGTTAATAGCCTAGCATTCAACATGCAACGTCGGATAACTGCATTTACAACAGCGAGTAATTTCAAGAACTACTGTTAGTGAGAACCCAATTTCCTCATGGGTACGTTGCGTTTCTAGTAAAGAGTTTACCAGGAACTGATGCTTACTGCAGGGTTATGCTACATCTGCAATTTAAACTGCTTCCAAAGTAACCCGAAATTTCCAGAAATATAATATTCTTGTAATGTTTTGTGAATAAAATGAGACGGGGATAAAAGCTTTTGAAAATGTCAAAATGTCACTTTAATTGATAGATTCAAAAAGGTGTTATAATAAATTCGTCCAACAGAATAAAGACTTATAAATGGACGAGCTTGCCACTTAGTTCTAATCTTGAGTTAAAAAAAAATACTTGTTCAGAAAGGGATCATTTATTAGTAAGAATCCAGGTTTACATCATATATACATACATACATACATACATACATACACACACACATATATGTATGTATGTACGTATATATATATATATATATATATATATATATATATATATATATATATATATATATATACCTTGTGAAGTCCATCCTGTTTCAGAGATGATGGTTAATTTGAGCAGAAACTGAAAACCAATAGGAAATTTGCCAGAATATGTAGTTTGGCAAGTATAGTATAATGTTATATACGAAGAATAAGAAACTGTTGGTTGTTTTAGTAATGCAAATATGATAGAGAGGACATATACTCGGGTCAGATGACAATTTGTAAAGGCTGAAACTGTTGATGTGAAAGTACCTGCTAGAATATTGTATGATCTGAAGTTTCAAACCCATTACGTATTACGTGAATAGTGATACAAAATGCAAAATTCTGCATTGTATAATCCAAGGAACAGAGTACTACAACGCAAAGTTAGCATAATGAAATCATTATGTGATATGGGCGTAATAATGAAGTTGACATCAAAATAGCAAATGTTTTGAATATTACTTCCCATAAAATTACTATATAATCAAATTACATAATTTTCAAAAGTCATAAAGATCAAACACAGAATAATTTTTTGATCTGCAATAAAAACAATTATAAATCACGCGTAATGTGACATATACATGCTGACCTTGAAAAAAAAAAAAATAATAGGGAGGTACTTCCAAGTAGAAACTTGTGTTCTCGGGAATAATACCGTAAGATATTTTTATTCATATGATGCTGATTATTCAGTACTGATGCACTAAACGGATAAGGTACCATCATATTCACCTGGTAAAGCATGGCATAATGCCGGGAGGAGTAATAAAAACTGATAGGGAGACCTACTTGAAAGTAACTCAATGATAGTACCATTAAATCTTTTTTCCTGAGCACAATTTTTTTTTTTTTTTTTTTTTTTTGCAATTTTCTGCAAACTTGAATCGAATAAGGACAAAGCCTAAAACAAACACGTAATGATAATAAAAAAAAAATGTTGCGGCAACATGATAAACATTGTAACGAATAGTACGTTTTATTTTAGCAGGATATAGCTTTTAAATGAAATTTCATCACACATTTTTAACATCCAGTTCGTAATACTAACTTGGATAAAAATCAAAGACTTAACAGCCAAAGGGCGTACTTGAGAAAGGTGTAATATGAATATTAAGAAATTATAAGCAAGCTCACTAAAATCCGAACTCTTTCATGATCAAACGTAAACACAAACTCATCACCAACATATTTCAAATTACCTTCATCCTAAAGCCATATAATATTTTACAGTTATTTATGACAAGTTTGAAATACCTTCTGAAGCATACTGATTTGTGATATAACTTTCTTTTCCATGCCAAGGATGAATGATGACGAATCCCAAATGAAAAATCTTAGAAAAAGCTATTTAGTAATTTCTGCAAACAGCCATTAGTAGTTACAAGGGTCTCTCTCTCTCTCTCTCTCTCTCTCTCTCTCTCTCTCTCTCTCTCTCTCTCTCTCTCTCTCTCTCTCTCTCAACTACACACATCAACAAACTTTCACAGAGACAATATTAGCACGCAGCCAATCATGGGATAGTTGTCCGAGATCACGCAATGCCATGACAGTTTGTCGATCATGAATAAACGTAAGCAAGTGCAGAACAGCAAAATAAATGGTAATCAGGAAGCTTATGACGACCGAATTATTGAGTCAAAAGAAACTTGATAACAACTATTACTCTTACTTAAACTGTAATTCATTCTGTCATGGTTTACTGTCACCTGTTATGGTTTTACTGGAATTACATGTGGGTTTTCACATTAACAGTTTTTAGAATTGTCGTGACGTTGAAAAATTATCATTATTAAAATGGAGAAGATTAACCAGCACAATGAGTCAAGCTCGACTCTTACAGAGCTCGTCCAATTCAATTCGGGAAGAAAAAACACAATTTATATTAAATCTAATAAATAAATCGAATATATAGTAAATATAATATATAAAAAATAAATCATGAGATAAAAATGTGATAAATAGAAATTTACTTCTTACTAATAATACCTGTTACTTATAAATGTTAAGTCTTAAAAATAAAAGAAATTCAGTCTGATATAACGTCAAAAAAAAAACTTTTCATAGCAAAACATAAAAATATTTCCCTTTAAGAGCATTACAGTCGCTAAAAATATGTTTAATGGTTAAAATACTATCACTCTCATTTCACCTGGGAACTGCTTCACGAGGTGTGCGCATTAAAAAACGATACGACAATTTGTGTGACCTATATGTAATCTTGCCAAATTATTTCAGCGCTTTCTTTTTGTACTGAATTTTCCCATATGGATTTCTTTTTATTAAACTTATTACAGTAAATTCACTATTCCGCAGGGCTTATCATTTTGCTGCGCGGAAATGCTTTAAGAGGGTTATATAATCTCTCATGGGTAATCTAATGGCTTGTTTTGGTGAATCTATTGATGATTTAGCTGCAGCTTATGCCATTTCATAACCCAAAAACCTCAACAATATTCAAATATACAGGTATATCCCTTGGGAATAGAACCTGTCAAGGAGCTCTTTAATTTTCAATACCAGGTGGCTCTTTTAAGTGTAGCCTTTAAAGGATTCTATTGCACGTGTATCATAGAAAGAAAAAAAAAATCGTGAAAAAAGTGTTATACAGCTTCACATCTTAGCTACATTATATCTAATATATTTGTTAACTTTATATCAGTTTCTTTTTCAATGCAAACATGGAGATTTGTGTGAACTTCACAAAAGATAAAAAGATTGAGGTATTTTGATTTTACCCTTACCCCATATCGAACTAAATATAAAAAAATATATTTTCGGAAACTTTATATTCCCTGCTCTCCTCTTACAAATGCTATTTAAATATTTCATAAATCTTCAAATATTACATTAAAATACCATATGTAAGCTCTGTTATTCACACGCCCATATGCAAAGGGAATAGTTTAACCAGGAAATTAAACTTCCAGAATATCACATGCATAAAGTCTTTCTATACATTCTCAATATATACATACATACATATATATATATATATATATATATATATATATATATATATATATATATATGTGTGTGTATATATGTGTATATTTATATGTGTGTGTGTGTAGAGTTTCTGCATAATTCAAATTTCTTTATAGTATTTAAACGTTGTCGGAAAAAGTTTATGAAAATCTCAGGAGAATTTATCTAATTTCTTCAAGTTATGGATTTGTTTTATTTTCCATAAATCATTCGTGAGAAATGTAGCATAGTATAAAATGGGCTAGATTTCATAATGAGATCTTTGATTGCCTACTACGGATGTTGATAGAACTGTGCGCTCTCTCTCTCTCTCTCTCTCTCTCTCTCTCTCTCTCTCTCTCTCTCTCTCGAATAGATTTATAAATTTTGGTCACATGGGCCGGTAGTGTCGCCTGGTAGGTCTTCCGGTGCTCATATGATACTGGGAGATGAATTCCCACACCTCAGTTGCAATGTGAATGACATGTTAAGTGGCTGGACACAAAGATGGAAGAGAGGAAGCATGGACAGAGGTATATTAGAAAGCTAAAAAGGGGAGTTCAGCTAGGGCCCGATAGGACACTACAAAGCATTGTTAAGTAATGCCTATAGGACACCCCTTGAGGTGTAGTAACCGCACAACACCCTTCAGGCCACAAGCTACGAGAACTGTATTTATATCTTGGAAAGAAACAATATGAACAAGTTTTTTTTTTCTTAACTTTGTTAGTCTTTATCAACTTGAATTCTCTAGTTAGTGTCACACGACTATTTGACTTCTGTAGGGAAAAGGTTTTGGGGAGAAAAACAAAATAAACCGGCATAACGATAGAAGCTCATTCAGAATTAAGCACTGTAATCCTCAACGCAGATTACAGTACATTCATTAGGACTTCTTTAACTAATTGATGATTTTTACTTATTGTAACAATTAATACTTCAAATTGTTTTGCTGTATTACTCCTACACAAAGTTATTAGGAAAAAAGCTGGATCAACTGAAGTAATTAAATTAATCAACCTGAATCATAACACATCTATCAAACATTTCTAATCATGAAAAGTGTAATGAAGTAAATTTCATGCCTTAGAGGAATATAGAAAAAAAAAACGTTTTTATTCTAAAATAAAGTCTTATTGTATAATATTGTATTTACTGATTACAGCAATTAAACCTTTAACTATTTTGCCATATTGCTCTTGTAATACAAAATTATCAGAAAGTAACTAATATCAATTGAAGTTAATAGATTAATTGATCTGAATTATAATGCTATACTTTTATCAAACATTTACAATAAAGAAGAATGCCATTAGCCTATAAAGTAAAATTCATGACGTCGAAGAATATAGGAAAAGGCTTCAATCGAACGTAAAGTACCAATTATGAAAACGAAGGGAAATCATGTATGTACATATGGTCCAAAATAACTAGTAATTAACAACCAAAATGCTAAGTAAATAAAATAGAAATTGACTTAACAAAATGAGGGAAAGCATTTGATTAATTGAATAAATATGAAAGTTTTTTTTATTTTAGAAATCTTAAGAGATAAATATTCTCTTGTAAGTGTGAAAATATATATCAACAAAATACCAATGATGAGGAAATCAAAACCTTATGTATTGAGAGAGAAAATTTGACTCTTCAAAAGATTAGTATAGTCAGCAGCTGAACTAACGCATACCACCTGAATCTAGAGTCTAGACAAACGTAATTGTTTATAAAGCATTTATCTTCTATCTTCTTCCTCTCTCTCCACGGCTAAAATCATTCCAAAGAAGTCACTGTACCCTAACAAATTACCATTTCCTTCGGCACGCTAACCTCCCATTGCAGGAAGATTTCTTGAGCTAATACCAGTCCTTAGATTTGTTTAGATTCCTTATTCGGATTACGAAGACACATTAACAGAAGTGTTTCACGTCTTTTGAAAATGAAGTTGAGAGGGTAAACAATTGCTTTGTATTGATGCATATGTGTTCGAAGACCACAAACCTCTGACAAGGCAAATCCGACCACCATAATTCAGAGGGCCTTTATTCATATCCCGACTTAAAACTCTCTCAAAATATAATCTCTTGTTGCTTTTTACGAGGATCAATTTTAGGCTGAATTATCTTTGGAGCACCAACCACATTGGATTAAAAAC
>NC_090764.1:25705395-25712895 GCF_036898095.1 Palaemon carinicauda
CTTGAGTTGTTATTGTTACAAATTCGAAAAATAATACAGCTAAGCATTGGATTGTATATAGTATGACGCTATTTCAAGACGTAAAAAATCTTATTTTAATGGTATTAAGCGTATTATTGTCACTTACAGATAACTTTCTATATTGTCTTCAGAGTTGCATTCATAGGTTTCGTTCCTATAAACTTCCAAGGTATATGGCTGGATCATTATTTTCTGATATTATGGCACAAGAATTATGTGGTTTCCTTGGGATTTTCAATACTCTCGCTATAAACGAAGTACGAACTATATAATTAATAATTATTTCTTGATAAAATCCATAAATATATCTTGGATTAATTGATATTTTGTTCTTCAATAGTAGATAAATCGCATATCTATGAGAAACGTTAATTACTGAAAACTTTGCTCCAGAACTTTTCATAATTAAATGCATATAACATGAAGAACAACCATTCACATAAAGAAAAATAATTTCGTGTGAATAATCAGTGAACTAAAATACAGTAATTTTATAGTATTAAGTAATTTGTAAATATCAGAGGACTGAAGGCTGAATTCTAGTTTAACCACTTTTGTAGTGTAAGAACGCTGTACTTGAAGGCTAAACTAAAGTCAAAGGTATGACAATTGAATTCATTGTGTTCCACTCAGCCCTAATTATTACCTCATATTTCTTGCTGGATCAATAGAATTTTTGAGATAGCTATACGAAGCAGTTGTTTTCCTATCGCAATTTCTTTTCAAGTCTGAGGAAATTTGACAACCTAGCTGGTCTTTTTATCACATTATGATAGGCGAGTCAATGTTACCTAAGGAATAACGCCATAATTTGACATCTTAATGTATGTGTCTCTCTTGAAGTAATATCTTAAAGAAATTAAGGTGCTAAACGAACCAGTTACAAACCAGCTACTTCAGCATAAATGTTTTAACAGTAGTCCACACCTGGCCGAACTGGTGAGATGCATCTTAACTTGGATTAGTCAAAGAATGTAACAGGTTTTACTTTCATAAACTTGACTAAATTGCCATGTTACAGAGAACCATTGATCGGCTCAATACTTTGAAACAATTAAAGTTTATAGGGTGCACTATTTCACTTATTGAATTGCCTTGATTAAAGTGTCTTATAGTAACTTTGTAATATCAAATGGATACACGGCAAATATAGCAAATTTATTGAACTTTGTTGATATATAAAAGTCAATTAATTGTTATTATTCCTAGTATTATTAAAACGTCTATAAAAGTGATAGCTTCCTTTTCATTGTCTTTGGTGCTTTTTAAATGAATTTTCCCAAGTGGAAAAAAATATCATCCCTTAGGAGTCATAGTCCAATATCCTGAAGTAAATACATATTTTATTAGGATTTTTCTGCCTGGCTAATTTGTGAACAGTTATCATATATGAAAAAATTCCTGGACGTTTAGAGACATATCTTTTTATGTCTCATTTTCTAAATACCCCAGCTGAATTTCATTTCCGCACTGGTCTGCTTTCTTTGTTGGAGGCCCTGGGCTAGTGTCATTCTGCTTTTCCAACCTGGGTTGTAGCTTGGCTATTAAAAATAAAGACGTCTCTCTCCGTGTATTTGAAAATGTGTATAAAAAGGTTAATTGGTTGGATACAAAATGAATATACAATATTTCTCTCATGCAATTAGGATAAGTCAAACGAAGACATTTTCACCCCAAGTGAATCATGACCTATAAAGAAGAATGATTTAATTAACTGTTGCAAGCCAAAGTAATTTGGCACGATAATATCAAAGGTCATGAAAAGTACAGCAGTATTCACAACTGTTGCTGTTAATGTAATCAAGATATTCTTAGCAATATTACATCTTAGAATTAAGTAAAAATTTAAAATTTTGCAAACTAAACTTATTAATGTAATTTAGAATGAAACTATTAGAGATTATTCAAGTCTCATATGTGGATGAGATCAGGGTGAGGGGTAGATGGAGATGGTTTGGGCAAGCTCTTCGCACTACCCAAGAGAGATTAGTTCATCAAATTTTCAACTGGGCTCCACAGGACGCTAGAAGAGTTGGAAGACCCAGGTCTACATGGCTGAGGGCTATAAAGCGTGAAGTAGATCTTAAATGGAGAAGCTCTGATTTAAAACTTCAAGATACAGACGTCTGGCGAAATCTAACCGAGGCTCTTTGCGTTAATAGGCGTAGGAGATGATGATTATACTTTAGAATCGAAAGTTTACTGACTTTCGCAGCTGTAGTACATATTTATCCACCTCAAGTAAATGATTTTAAGAACCTTATGTCCAGACTTTCAGTGAAGCATATAACCTAAAAGTATTAAACCTTATTTATCAATGTATGTGTGAGAACAGGATACGAGAAAAACAAAGCTACCAGAAAAATTATAGACTGTAAAACATGATTCTTTTAGAAGAAAGCTTCACATCTCTAAAATAAATGGAAAATAAAATAACTAAGAAAGTGTACTATTCCACGTTACAATTACTCTTCTTTATTTTAGATTAGTCTTTTAGACATTACTTTCAGTTAAACAATTAACAAGATAAAACTATACAGTGAACATAAATGTTTTCCGTGGAATGCACTCCTTTCATTAATCAAATTATGTCTGAGTGCCTAACGATATAACCACAATATTACAATAGAAGGTTCTTCGTTAGTATGCTGTAACTTAACTGGGAATATTCACATTTATTTATCAAAATAACGAAATGCTACCGACTTTTCTTGGTAACTTTTCTCTTTCTATAGAAAAATATATTATCATATAGTAGGCAACTTTGTAAGTTTTGCTATTATAGAGGATACGAAGGTTTATGTTAGGATACACAAGTCTATATCCATAGATAGAGCAAAGATAAATTTATGCATCAAATTTTATTTTGCAATTGAATTGCAACAATACATATATACATACATACATACATACATATATATATATATATATATATATATATATATATATACACATATATATATACATAAATATATATATATATATGTATGTATATATATATATATATATATATATATATATATATATATATATATATATATATATACATCTATACATTAAACACACCCTCCGTTTCAATGCAAGTTTAGTGGAATTTAAATCAATATATCTGGGATCTTCCTAAAACATAGGTTTCTATATAATAACAGATCAGCAAGGGCAAGGATGATACAGAGCTGATAAAGCAGCAGGAGGATAATTTCTTTTAAGGAAGTGATTAGTATGAAAGTAATACGCATTAAACAAGAACTATTTAGGAAGTGTGATTTTTCTCTGTTTTTAATGCATAATTATATAATAAGGGATATTATTAAAAAAAAAAAAAAAAAAGCAGCCATATTTCCAAGAAAATTCGTACCCTATAAAAATCCACTGAAAAAATTACTAATTACTAGTTTAACTCGGTCATTTTACTTATCGTTAACTCATATCTTGCTTTATAAATGAACATTTGCTTTATAAATGATTTTAAATATATACGAGTCCCAACTCCTCTTAATAAAAACTTTACATTAAATTATGCAATTATGAAGACATCCAATATGAAAAGATGTGTTTGCGAGACACGAATACCACTGGCTGTATCTATTTCCAGTATGAAAGTCGAGGCCATATTTACTTACGTGTTATGAAGTGTTCATTTCACATAATCAAAGAGTTTTGAACTGAGTAAGATATCAGGCAGAATCTACCACCTCAGAACGATAAATTCAAACTTGTAGGAACCCTTAAATAATAACGTAAGCGTCATAGCAATGCTGCCGGAACTGCACACGGACGATCTCCTCTAGTAGGCATCTGCAGACGATAATCTACCCTTGTACCCAATTTGACCAAAATTACTTCAACAACGTTTGAGATATTACGATGACAAGGCAGGAGTGACACACACTAATATACCGGAAAACAAGGGAATTCCCTTTGTACAAATAATGCACATCGCGGCGTGATAGTATACACTTGCGACTACAATCCAATGAACTGTGATTAAGATGTAAGCATGATAGACACATTTCTGGACGGCCAGAACAAGACTGATGGCCGTACTCTCTTAACACACACCCGAGTCTGAAAATGATTGGATACCGTTGCAACAAGATTTATTTGAATCCCTTATACCACATAGGAGAAATTGCAGTTTGAAAAATGTGGGACACAAATACACTGATGGAAGCACAGTTCGACAATCTCCCTTCTTTAGAATCTAACACAATGGTTTACCCTTATACCAAGTTTAACTGAAATGCTTTCAACTGTGTTGGTGGAATCGTTGGAAAAATCAACGTGACAAACACTGTCGAAAAACATACGGACAGAATGAGTAACGGGACGTCGAACAGAGAGAAAGGTTATGATCTCACTCAATATTGTCAGTTGGGCAATAATAAATTCAAAAACTATCGTTTGGTCTATTCATTCTTTGTAAATAAAATACACAGAAACATAGACTTAATGATGACAACTAAGATAAAGATACCGGCAAAGTAGGGAAGAAAAAAATGCAAATAAATAAGGATAAACTGTTTTATCGTCGTTAAAAAAATACTAGTTCTTACCTAAATATTATAAGCCTCCTGCTTCAGAAATATCTTGACTCTTCCATTTATAGTTTCACCATACGTGTAGCATGGTAGTAAGGTTTGTAAATATCCCTTGTGAATGATAAATGTAGATATCATATATTACAAAATTGTATGTAGTATTATATATATAATGATTTATACGCATTTTACAGAATACTCGCATAACTTTTCTTCATATTCATTAATGAAGTTGAAGTAAAAGTAAAAAAAGAAAAAGTAAAAAACAGTAGATAAACCTCAGGCCCGAAGAGTAGTATTATGTAACAAGTTTTTTTTTATTATTTTTGGTGTGAAACTGGTCTAATCTAAAATATTTAGAATGGATATTCTCTTTATAAGTACCTGAAATCACTTCCTTTGTTGTTCCTCATTGAGAAACAATCGGCTGTTTTTAAACAATTTATACATAATTTTTTTCTGAAGAACTTCAATAACTTAAAAGAAATACTAAGCAAATGCCTGTTGATTAAATGTTTTTTTTTTTTTTTTTTTTTTTGGGGGGGGGGTTTAATAGGACATGTGCATGCAGATACATCTATTATAAAACCATTTTAGGTTTTGTGAATTTTTGTCTTCAATTTATGACATTATATAGTGTCTTTTTTCTTTGAAAATTAGTACAGATACAGTAAATCAAATTCTCAGTTAAACGTGTCTTTTTATGGTATTCTGTGCGTATTACAAAACACTTATTAATTAAGATATGATCATGATTGAATACCCACTGTTATTAACATAAATTTTAACCCTTATCCGGAAGAGAAACCAAGTTAAAAAATATAAATTAACGAGAATTTTTTTTAATATTTTCATGCCAGTGAAATATATGAATACGTTACAATGAAGAAATATTTATCCCTTTACTTTCTTTTTTTAGAAATTACAACTTGTACCATTTTGAACATGTGTACGATTTTATTACGACCAAGATATATGTTCCATATCCTTTTTTATTTAATTATAAAGGTTCCAATAACATCAATTGAGTACTTTGTAAAGTAAACCTAGTGTGTATACATTTAATTTGTATAAGGTTTTAGAAAGCATTTTTATCGTCATACCAATATCGTAAAAATCACTGACAATTAATATAACCAACTCACCCAAAATACATCTGCGAAATATGTAATAATTCATAAGAGGCTCAGACTTCATAACATACGCAATTAAAAAAAAAAAAATACTAGCTTGGGAATCTTTATACGAAACCAAATTAAAGAAAATATAGAATGAAATCACGGCTAATAAAAATTAATATAAATAAATTAAGCTAACATAAAGACGTTATTGTGATTTTTCCATATGGATGCATCATAAACTAATGGAAGCGTCTAAAGTAAAGTGATGCAACTGGTACCTTAGAAAGTTCGCATCATGTCTCTTGAGCTTTTCTATTCTTTCTGCCTTGTTTGCCTCTCTCAAATCATCCCCAGCTAATGCCAAGGGAGAAAGGTTATTATGAAGACATACAAGGTCTCTAATAAGTATGATTTTGCTGATTATCCTTATTATACGTGGGCAGAGCTTTGTTAAACGAAGACCTAGTTACAGGAATGTTGGTAAAGCACGAACGATCTCCGATCTTCTTTCTATCTTTTATTTATATGTGTTGTGTATATACTTTGGTATTATAGACATTTGCCCCGTTATAATATTTCCACTGAAATATCATCCGTAATCTCTGGATATTTTTTGACATAGTTTAGTATACACTAAACAATGTAAAGTTGTTCATGAGAACAATACTGTTACATTGTAACCATAATTTAAAGCCAATGGCAATAAACAAAGGAACACAACAAGTAAAGTCTGCTATATATCCGTGAGTGGGGGCGGGGGAAAGTAACAAAACCAAGAGATTTTGTTTCTCTTTTTTCCGTGAAGACTAAACCTGTACCTTTAAGGAAGATGTACTCAAGCGTGCATCATCATGAAATGCGAATCCCTAGGGAAGTGAAGATCCTCTAAATGAAAAGATGGAAGTATCAGGCACAAAGCTGACTTCTCTACCCTAGAGTTTGCGTTCATTTACATTAACTACAACCAGCCCATGGGTGATACGATACAAAATAAAAAGAAACAGGAAGAAAGTAGAGCAAAAGATATGTCTTGAAAACATTATAGTACATATAGTAAGAAAACTTTTAAGAAGATTAAGATATAGTTTTGTTTCACGCAGAAGGATGTCCAGAGATTACAGATATTTTGAGCTATATATTGTAACAAGATAAGTGTCTGTGATCCAAAACTCTTCAAATTTGATAATAAGTAACTATAACATTAAGTCATATTTGAAGTTCTGAAGTTTTGAGTCAACTAATTCTGACTTGTAAATTAAACATTTTACTAGTATCGTAGCGTCATTATTAATACAAATATCGGGATAATTTCCATTAGAATTCCTAAGCTTATTGTTTACATAATTACCTCATATAAAACGTTTCATAGTTATTTTTGGCGTATCATATCCCACAGACGTACTTCGATTAGCATCACACCATCCTCAAGCCTTTCCCAATGACGTAAAAATCTCAAAGTACTCTCGTCCACCATTTCAACGACAAACACTTATAAACTGCGCTGATCTTATTTTAACGTTAAAGACATTGTACGTTCACATTTTCCTCAAATAATACTACCTACCTTTTCACACTTATTCTATGATTCCTCTCTCTCATTTTAACATAATCAGTTATATCTATATTCACATTAACTGGTTCCATTCTTCAACTGTCGCAGTGAACATTCATTGTATTCTCTTCCATTCACCATCATAAGCTTCTTATTGCTCATATTTACTTTTAAAATTTTTAAACTTCCACAATTTTTGCAGTTACTGTTTCATCTGCAAAAATCAGCAATTCTTCAAGTCACTTACTATAGATTTTTCACACTT
>NC_090764.1:25715395-25737895 GCF_036898095.1 Palaemon carinicauda
CATAACCCAGCCGGTCAGATACTATAGTCTTTGAATGATTTTGCCTGGGTCTCTGATCCCGAGGTCGTTAAGAGAATCCAGACTTTACTGTATTAATATATATGGCTTATTTGAAATATGAAAAAAACGTTTAAATGTGCAAAATTTATCATACATATATATATATATATATATATATATATATATATATATATATATATATATACTATAATTCATATCTTTCCATATCACCAATTACAATTACTAATTTTACTTTCTTGGCCTACTATCTATCTAATACAAACAAATAAACTTGTTGACCACATAACCCCATTATAAACATTTTGAAACCTCCTTATCAAGTACTTCCTCCTCCATTTTACTGACCCATGCCGATATTCCATTTATTTTCTTTTTACTTTTCATATCTACATATGTCAAAATCCTCTGCCACTCATTTTTATGAAAACATGATATAGCATTCAAAGTTTCCTTACAATTTAGTCTCTCCCAACTATACTTATTAATCCTCTTCTATTAAAACATTATTTTAAGCTTTAAAACAATGACACAAGATTTTCTGCATCCCCATTTACCCTCATGAACTTCATGCCTACCAGCAACTCACTCTCATTCTTTGACTTAGAATCTTCAAGGTAAGCCACCTTTTAATGTTACCAGCTTAACAAATCCCTCGTGGCAGATACTGAGACTTTTTCGAAAAATATTGTTTCAGTCTTCTTCTTTTTTTAAGCATATTCACTTTGAATTACAAGCTTTACTACTGCAACATTTGTATTATTTCAAAAGCTCCTAGTTTATTCGTGACCTTTTCCTAACATTAACACTTTCAGCAACCTGAGATACAATCAGTTTGTGTACATACATGGATGTATATGTATTTGTATATGTGTGTATGTATGGATGTATGTATGTATGTATGTATATGTACAGTATATATATATATATATATATATATATATATATATATATATATATATATATATATATATATATATATATATATATCCATACATAGTGGTATAAATATATATACATGAGATTGCCATAATAAATCTTAAATCAAATTGGAATCACCACATTATATAGCGGTATGCCACTAGACCGCCCACTTCATCATGAAGTAGGAAACATACTTCTCAACTTCTCAAGCGTGTTGGTAAGAGTTAAACACATACACACGCACATATATATATATATATATATATATATATATATATATATATATATATATATGTATGTATATATATATATACATATATAATTACTGTTAATAGAATATCCATCAGCATCACCATAACGTGATGTTAAGCCATTGTTTTGTTTTTAAGTACCCAGTTATGGAAATATAAAGTATCTGATGCACTGCCTAAATAACTTCACCCATCATAAACTAATCTCGAAAAAATTTCCACTAAAATATGAAAAAAAAAAGGAATTTTGAAAGTATTCCACTAATCAGAACCATAGTTAAGATAATGACCACGCTCAGAACCATAGTTAAGATAATGACCACGCTATTAGTATCATTATTCACTTCATAAAGCATTTAACATATGTGATCTGAAAATAAGGCAATTTATATGTAACAAAATATGATTAGGGCGTAATCATAGAGAAAAACATGATAAAGCAAATACGCTTACTTGATTAGGAGACAAATATCGAATATCTTCTATCTGCATTTTAGTGGCTCCAGTTGCCCTTCAAATGACCGAGGGAACAACTCTGTTATGACAACCAAACTGCAAAAAAGAAAAACATAAAATGTTAATATTTTCATATTCTAGAGATGGTTGAAGAAACAAAGTTAAACGTTTGTTATTATATGCCAATCATTTCGAAATTGGAATGAAGGATAAGAAGGTTAAAATTTAATTCAAAACAATTAACTTTGCACATATCTAAACCTAAGACATGAAAAAAAAATAAAAGCAAAGTTCTGTTCATAGGATGAAAATTTCAGCAGTTGAAAAACGATTATCATTCATTAGAATCCATATTCGTACGAGTATGGGAGGCTAACTTAAGCTATGTACATACATGATGAGCTGCACCAAAGCAATATGATATAAAGTATATATATAGTCTAAATAATAAAGAGTAAGATTCTGATACACACACACACACAAACACACACACACACACACACATATATATATATACATATATATATATATATATATATATATATATATATATATATATATATATATTATACACACACACATATATATATATATATATATATATATATATATATATATATATATATATATATAAATTTCCTGTCATAAACAGTTCTACCCGTCTAGGGGGATAGGAGTAGTCATACCCTGGCGAAGGGGGATGCATGTGTGTATGTGTGTGTGTGTGTGTGTGTAGTAATAGGTTACCCGGGGCCTCAGCCACCCGTTGAGATACTACCGCAAGAGTTATTGAGTCCTTTGACTGGCCAGACAGTACTATATTGGATCCCTCTCTCTTGATTACAGCCCATTTTGTCTTTGCCTACTCATACACCGAATTTTCTGGTCTTTTCTTATCACATTCTCTTCTGTCCTCATACAACCGACAACACAGATTACCAAAAAAAATTCTTCTTTATCCGACTACGGGTGACCAGACTAGTGGGCGTTAGTTGAAAATCGAACAGAGTCCCATACTTGTGTGATTCCTCCGAAAATGAATACACTTATTTACCTGAAAATACTTAGAATCCACCATACGTCTTAAAAAAAAAAAATCAATCACATGATAATTCCATTGTCATTTTACGCATAACGTTGAAAATAGAAAAGGAATAAAGACCTTTTTTCGTGATATTGCAAGCAACGACGTGACATGAGAGCAAGTTATATAAATACGAAGAACGTTTTTTTGCTTTAACCATACCAAATATTGCAGTAAGGAACCTGGACCGAGATGATAACACGTCTGCCTAGTTTAATCATAAGTTCTCCAACAAGAACGCACGAAATACATCAGGTCCTTTCATAGATTTAAGAACCCGTTATTGCGTCTAGGATTCCAATAAAGAGAACTTATGAGCAATAGCATGACCCAAGATCATTTCTCAAGTGATAATGTGGCCTTGGTAGAAAAGGAATGCATCGCAAAGTTCAGATCGCTTTATCCTGCAAAAGTTTACACGAGAATTTTACTTCATAATTGAAGAAAATTCAATTCAATTAGATGTTGTGTACGTAAAATTTGATTATACTGTGGTTAAGTCGATTAATAAAGAACCTTACTTTATAAGAAAAGACAGCTATATAATCCACTTTAAATACCAACACAATGTAAAATTTAGTATTGAAAATCTATCTATAATCATGGAGGAAGAAAGTACCTTTGCATATAAAAGGCTATGGAATGTCTATCATTGCATAAACCATGAGAATTCCTAAAAATTAAAATATCTAGAGTACTTCAATACATTCTTACTTCACATAAATATAAAAAAGTAATAGTAACTTTTGCTAAATATGTATCAGCAGCTTTTCAAATTGCGTTGTAAAAGTATTTCATGAGGTATAAGTACAATATTTAAAGATTTCTTGTAAACATTGCATTGAATGTCTTGGATAATAGTTATTTTGGCAGTGTTTTTTTATCGAATAATAATAATAATAATAATAATAATAATAATAATAACAATAATAATAATAATAATAATAATAATAATAATAATAATATCACTATTATTATCATTATCCTTAACAATAATAATAATAATAATAATAATAATAATAATAATAATAATAATAATAGATCATTCGTAAAAACATTAAAGGAAACATAAATGCATAAATAAAAGAAGGAAAAATAACTGGCCCGACGCAAGCATGCTAATGCTTTCACAATTTTCATGTAAAGCAGTATGGATAAATACAAAGATGGCAACAAACGACAAACAAACAATATAAATGAAGGGGTCGCCTCGACTAGAAAAAAAAAGTATGCGCAATAAATTAAAGTATTGAATATTACTTAGTATGTAACAAAATAAGATTGTAGCATTTAAGAAGTTTGTAATACATACGCGTATATACATTATATATATGTATCTATATATATATATATATATATATATATATATGTATATATATATACATACATATATATATACATATATATACATATATATATATATATATATATATATATATATATATATATATAAAATCCGCATAACTAATATCGGTATCCAGAATGTCTTGTTAGTATGACATTTATCAGAGATCAAGGGGCGTGGATGCTATTTATTAGACAGGAAAGGAAATCACGTGTACAATGTCTACAATTAAGGGAATGATTTATGACTCCGAGTCTCATAAAAAGCAACTCTAGCATATGACCTGACCTATAAATATTGTATGCTGTTGTCTTGCAACCGTACGAATCAGGCATGATAAAAAAAATATGAGAATTTTTTTAGAATTTACTTTTTCCCATAATGGGAGCATCATTTAAAAATCAAAACGCTTCCATGGATAATACCAGATAAAATTGGATACCAATATGGCTTTTTGTATTATATAAACACGATAAAAGAGTCTTTAAAACAAAAAGTAATTATTGGGACATTTCATAGTTGTTGAAAATGACCTTCCAATGAACACTAACTAAATGAAAGTAGTCATAATGACAACAGCTGTTACAATGCAATGGCACCATCAACAATACATTAATAACATAAAACATTAAGCAAAATTGGTAATTCTATTAACTTAGATGTATAATCAGATAATTTTTTATCTAATTAAACTACTAAAACCAGATTGAGAATGTATTGAGAGAAAATTCTATATTCTAATATGTTGTTATAGCAATTCAAGATGTCCCTTTTCTATAATTCTTAAAGGAAGTTATTCCTTAACAAATATGGAATCGAATATTGCCAGAGTCCATGGAATCATATTCAGCAAAAATCATCATTCCTCTTCTACTTAGTGTTTACATTTGTAACTGCAAAACAATCGTTGGAATTAACATATTCAGCAACATTTTTGTCTGGTTGTTTACTCAACAACAACAAAAAGGGCATACTGAACGTAAGACACACAAGAATACGTTCCATTACCTAGCGCCATGGATACATTGGATAGGTTAAATAAAATTGTACGAAAGGTGCCATTTTAGCCTTAATATTGATATTTGATTTTGAGGTAAAAGTATGTTATAGCATACAGAACTGGAAACATATAAGTATTATCGTTTGAACTTAGATTCAAGATAAAAGTTAACAAGAAAAATAAGTCTATACAAATAGTTAACAACCCTCTGTTCTCGTAGTCCTTACTTTTATGTTATCGAGTGTCCATACCTGCCAAGCAATGAGAATCCTTTTTAAATCAGTTTAAATCCGAAAATCTACTCTCAAAATAATTCACCAGTCGCCATCTTATGAAAATACATCCCCATCACTTCGAAGAACAGACTGTAGCAGTCTAGGAAACTCTCCACATCGAGCATACAACACCTGGTGTGGTACAGAATTGTATTGCTCGACCTTCATCTTCCTCGAACCTCTCTTGAGAGTTTAATCTTCCTGATGGATCTTTTCCTCTCTCCCCATAATAAGAAACTCTACTTCTACCAATATTGTGGACATGTGTGCTTTAAAAACACAGGATTAATAAAGGAAATATATTTAATCTAGGTGCTCAGTAATAATAATAACCAGGTGATGAAAAATACAGAAGCAATAATTTACATAATCGTGGTAGGATTTGCAAGTGTTCTGATACAATTGATTACACAACAATTATCCAATATAGATAAATTTCATAAGACCTACAATGGCTTTACAATCGTATATGAAACTCCCAGACAGCCTGAATTACCCTGAACGGTGGATGGGGGGGATTAAAGATATGCAATTTCTAAAACCATCGGTATTTATTCAACATTACCAGCCTAGCAATCGTATACACTTAATTTAGAATACGCAAGTTAATTTCAATTTACTGAAAAATTAAAAATAAATTATTTTGGTAGTATTTGAATGACGACAGGGTAGTTACAAATTGGTGATAAAAAGACAAATCTTAAGTTTATTCGATAAGAGATAAATGTCTGGACTAGAAATATTTAATGCAACATGTGATTTTACAAAAACACTTAGTTTTCATCCAATATTTAACTTACTACGTTCTCCAGGCTTGGGTAGTGCCATAACCTCGGTACCATAGTCTTCCACCGTTTTGGGTTAGAGTTCTCTTTCCTGAGGGTACACTCGGCCACACTATTCTATCTGTTTCTTTATTTACTTTCCTCACTGGGCTATTTTCTCTATTGTAGCCCCTGGGCTTACGACATTCTACTTTCCCAACTAGGGTTGTAGCTTAGCTTGTAGTAATAATAATAATACTGATTTGGAGCTTAAGGCAGACTGGATTTGATACCATGCAGAAAGACGTTTTATATTATTTACTTCATAAACTGAATATCCCGTTCCTTGAAACATTTTTATTACTACCTACGTTAAAATTTAAATCTATAAAAAGTGAAAGTCTTGTTCTTTAATTATGTTTTTCATTATCTGTGTTAAAACGAACTATGTTAGAATGTCAAGAACGTCATTACACTTTTCTAAAGAAAAAATTTCATAGTTTTCTGAAATATAATTCAATCAAATGATAAAAATTTCATCGTATTTCCTCATAGAATCCTGTTAATGAAGCCGAGGAATTACTGATAACAATCTACGACCTGTTTCCATTGTAACTTCCCAGAATTGCCAATATTGTCTGCATGAGGGCTGCAACTCTTCTAATTAAAGAGCTGCAACTGTCAGATACCGCACTATTGTGTGGTTATACTAAGACTAACAATATTTTTGGAGTTATAACACATTTTAAATCTACTTGCAGTATTTGTGGTGTGTGTATGAGCCAATAACGCTACATTATTGTAGAATTACAATTATTTCGATTATGTAAATTAATACTTTTTCAATAATAATAAAAAATTCTGCAGCTATCAATACACTTATCCGATCAATAACTTTCCAATGACTCATTTGAACTTAATGATGGCGACTACTGTACTTATTTTTTAACAGTTTGATGATCTATGGAATTTTGGCCCTTGCCACTCGATGGGGCCAAGGAGGCGACTGAGCACCAAAGTGTAAGTGGAGAAAAACACTGCAGTCGCAGTATGGGTTCAAAGTTAGAAGTTGGACAGCCAGACAGAAGAAAGGAAGCTCGTAACAACTGTAAAATGGGTGGATTTAATGTGGAGGCGTCTATCCATCCACTTTGGCGATGCCTACACTTGATTGGATGAGATGCACCGACAGTAGTGATCCATCATTTAGCAGCATTTGTGTAAAGTGACACTATGTCTCATTCAATAACCAATTTGTTATTAAACTCGTGTCTATTCATGTTAGAATTTTAAAGTTATGGTACCTTTCCGCCAAACAGTCACTTTAGAATGCCCTTTATATAAGAACTGGTAGGCTACCATCAACACGAAGAATAGAATGTATATAAAGGTACATACATATAGTACATATATAATATATACTTACATATATAGCTGAAAAAAGACTTTTGGAGCTTAAATTATCATATAAATCTTACCATATTTTCCCTTTCCTATCATTTTCTTATAGAAACCTATAATGTATGCTGTATACATAATGAGTAAGCTTCCTCAGAGATTTGAATTTCTGAACTGTTCCATATAACTGGAATCATATTTTAAATAACAATAAGATACGACTGGGCTAAGCATAATCCATTTAGTTTTTAAAACCTAGCTCTCTATTCAGCTTATTTACATATGGAATTTGAGATTTCAACAAATTATTAATGAACACAGCATCATCAACTTTCCCATTATTACACTAGAAAGGTATGTATGCGAAATATCCTTTGACAATTACATCGTAGAATTGATAAGGATATATATATATATATATATATATATATATATATATATATATATATATATATATATATATATATATATATATATATATATATAAATATATATATAAAGAAAGTATAAACCACTATCTCTGATAAGGAAACTTCAAATCTCCCCCCCTCTCTCTCTCTCTCTCTCTCTCTCTCTCTCTCTCTCTCTCTCTCTCTCTCTCTCTCTCTCTCTCTCTCTCTCTCTCACATATTTTACACCTACAGTGTAACTAAAATCCCAATCTCTTTCGCGTACCAGTTTTACAATAACGCATTGAATGTTAGAAGAGATTGTATCTACAGAACATTTTATGAAAATTTTTATAGCACATCCTGAATAGAAATTTACACAACATGGAAGGAAGCAAGAAAACAACACCACAAAACTTAGAAGATATGGAAGCAAGTCTGTAATTGAACATTAAGTTTTGAAGAAATTGAAAGCAGAAATCAACACAGTTAAGTTCTCCAACATTCGTGTATGTCTATTCTGAGTGTTTCAATTTCTGGAAAGAAATTACCAAGTACTAATTACTGTACATTGTTTCAACTACCGTGATAAGTAGCAGTTTGAAGGGACTGCAGCATGCTATCAATCTCATTAAAACCAAACCATAAGCCAATTATTATGAAAGATGTTTGGATGAAAGAAAAATCAAATTACCGTTCAATTGAAAAAGTCAATACTATAAAATACGGGCAAAATATTTTTTTTGTCAATTTTTCATAACGCAGAACATTTAAAAACTAAATTCAAAATGTTTTCCCTATATTTTACCACAAGTCATTATTACACTTTCAGAATAAATTTATAAGCATATGATAGTTTTGCTTCCTTTTCCAGGTTCATCCTTTTTTTTTTTTTTAAATATGTAGTGTTACACGGCATCGATTACATAACTGATTTGTAGAGGTCACAATATTGAAGACAATTATGAAAAATTTCATGTATATCATAATTAGAATTGTTACTCCTGATATCTGTAAGTCTAATTTACGGAGAAATATCATTCCAAATTACGAAAATTAAACTAGAGGTTAAAATTGTGCTGTGATTCATGTAACACTTCTGCAGCATTGCTCAGGATTTGACTCGTGCTTGGGAGAACAATTTCGTTTTAATAGTGGCATAACTCACGGATCAGAAAGTACATATAATCATGAAAGGTTCCTCCACGATCTCTTACTTACAAGTTATGATATAGCTATTCATTTCTAACAATTCTATTCATACACTAAATCAACGTACTTTTCATTGTCCTTTCCCTTATGCAATAAATTAAGTGTGCAAAAGAGGTAAATCATGAAGGATATTAAATCTAAAGTTACGAGAACCTTCCCCCCCCCCCATAATTCATGGGAAGGCGGTCAGAGATAAAAAGACAATGGAATTTCTCCCAAGGGTCCCATCCAGAAAATGGAAAGGAGTCTGTAACCCTTAATGAGGATCTATACCTCAGGTTTGCTAGATGGTTCATCTCTCTTTTTTCTACATTTCAGTTAAATCTATCTGCTCTTGATTAATAACTCTCTCTCTCTCTCTCTCTCTCTCTCTCTCTCTCTCTCTCTCTCTCTCTCTCTCTCTCTCTCTCTCTCTCTCTCTCTCTCTCTTAACATTCCAAGCACGACATGCAATATTCGGCCATACATCAAACTTTTCAATAATTACTTCAGAACTTATAGCTTTTTATTAGATATTCTCTTTGTTTGCCTGAATCCATTAAATCATTTGCAGCCTTAGACAGTTTTTTTCCCTAGGTTCACCTTCGCATCATTAATAGGTGTAAGCTAGAGATTTTAACGGTCGTTTGTCTGCTATTACAAGCAGATAAGAAAGCATGTAAAATGCAGTTTCGTTCTGGCCAATCAGCCAGACCAATAAACCTTGTTTCTCAATGTAAGCTTCTTTGCTTTACTACCTTAGGAATTTTGGAAGTAGTAGTTGGCTTGATGAGCATTAATATTTGTTATTCCTACATTTTCCATCAGTTAGTGGCTGGTGTGTTACTGAAAGTCATTCAATATGTAGCCACAGAAGTCATGTGTCACTTTTTATATATTGCAATTGTTACGATTCATTATAAGCAGCGCTCTTGGTTCTGAATTTCTCCAAATATTACTGATGTGCACTTTTATGATGTAGCCATGATACCTCTCTATGTATAAAAAATTAACTGCTTTCAGTATAAATCGTTGTCGACTTATTTCCAGCTACTGCGACTGGTGAATTGACCAGCCCATATAGGCAGACAATAATTTGCAATTGTCTCACGGTCTTCTTCTCTATTATCAATGTATCTCCCGTCCTTGGCGGGTTTCCAAAATACGAAAGTTAACACGTGGAGTTTGTCTTATTGAACGATGACATTAAGAAGAAGGGACTTCATTGACGCATATCGTCATTATAAATCCAAGAGCAGTGTTATAATTGAAGAGACAGTATCCTGTGTTCAATCCAGCAGTGAGGATTGAATTTATTCCTATTGCACATGTGACTATTGAAATCTATTCTATCTATTCGAATTAGTAAATTCAAACGAAATGCTATCACCAAGTCACTTGTGGGCCTGGAAGTCAGAGAAACTCGATGGAAAGCCAGGTTTACAAACTTCCCAGTTAGCGTACAGTTTAATGAAGCATTTAGATTCTAACCTATTTTATGACTATGTTGGCTCAATTAGAACCTTTCATGTCTTATACACTAGATTTCTTGGTTTTATCTCATTGCGAAGTAATAAATAATGTCTATTGTTTTTCTGCTGAATTTCATCATATTCACTCATATATAATAATTCGAACACAATTGCTATTGGAGAAAACTCGCTGTTGTACAAGGTGTAACTTGTCTATATCACGACTCGGGTACTGTCCGAGTAGATACATTCTATCTTCTTTCATGGCTTCTGTTAGCACTGATAATAACACCCTGGTCTTTTTCTAAGAGAAGCCTGGGGTAGATTTCGATATGAGGCAAAACTTTATTTTCACTTCAAATGTAATTACATATTGACTTTGATATCAGTTTATATCTAACCTTGAATTCATTTTAATCCTAACTGCCATTTACATATTAATATTCATCTTCCACGACTGATACGGAAGTAAGTAAACCGCCTCCACAGGCTACTTTAGCAATAATCACGACTCTAAGATTTTCATTATATCAACATATAATCACGCGTATAAGTATATGATTGGTTACCTGAATATGAGACAGCTCTTCATTCACTGTAACAATTGCTTATTACTTAACCTCACTCGTGAACAAATCTTAGAACATATCAAATAACAATTACCTTTCCCAAGACTTAAAATTTTATCATATCATGATACTGGCGTCTAAGTCAAGACAATTCTACTTTTACTGAAAGAACAGGTTACGTGGCCATAAAGGGAACACTTTCTTGAAAATTATGGAAACCTCTTTAAATAAATAAATATGAATTTTTAAATTTTTTTCTAGGCAGTAAAGAGAACGTTACATTACTCCTATATTTCTCCCATGAAATTATAGGGATTTGCTATGGAATTATTTGTCCCCGCTAATTGACCTATATTTTTTCAATGTAGGTTAATGAAGTGTTTAGTGCACTAATTGCACATTATTAAACATTAACAACATTTTGTTTCAGTAACGACCACCATCATTAGCAGAATTCCAAAAAGTTCGTGTATTACATTTATTATCAGTTCTTTCGCGAGCGATGAGCTAGATTTTTTACCAAAATACAATACACACTTTATCAAAATGTATTTTCAATTTATACAAAATTAAGACAACGAATTCTACATTATCATTATCATCATAACTATCATTGGTAGTGTATATTGATTTAATAATCAAGAATTGTCATCGACGCTGTAAACGAAAATTAAGTTTTTTTTTTTTTTTTTTTTTTTTTCTGGCCCAATACGCTGTAAACGAAAATTAAGTTTTTTTTTTTTTTTTTTTTTTCTGGCCCAATAAGACTAAATACGATTGCCCAGAGGTGCAGAAAAAAAGATGACCATATGTGATTGTGGTATAGGAAAGATCATAGGTTGGTCTTGCATTAAAATAATTCAAGACATTTTTTAGATGTAATTTTAACGTGTACTTCAATAACAGATTCCGCTCGTGTCGTTTTCGTTGATACTGTATTCACAGTGTTGAAAATAAAAAAACAATTCTAATCAGAAATTCTCCGTAAAAATATACAATTCTAGACGTATTTCAGTAGTACGGCCGACCGTAATTTTTACCCTACTTATTTTCTTATTATTTAGCTTAATATCTCTTACGAGTTGGTGACCGTAATATCACTCCTAATGTCAATATATCTGTTTTTAAACGGTAAATACCTGGTAACATTTATTCCAGGATTTTTACCGTTTTTTTTTTACGTCAAAATTTTTACCAGTGTATTTGTTTTCGTGTATATTGATTATCTCAATTGCATACGTGTGTCTATTGGTTTATAAAAATAGCAGGGGAAAAATTATTGCATAGATTATTTCAAAACTTTCAGCAGATATGCGGTCGAGTATTCTTTAGATTGAAAAACTGTCTGTCTTAGTTGGATAAGTCGGGAATGGGAGGAAAGTATTCGATGAGGTTTGGCATTGTATTATTAAATAGATTACCTTCTTGATACATCTAACGTTTGTGGAAAATCTAAAGAAAAGTATTCCAGAAACCTTCATTTCATGAATTTGATAATTTTTCTAATCAAATTATTTCCAAAATCTGAAACCATTTAATGCAGAAGTATACAATCTCCAAAATTCAAGAGTCCAAATAAATTTCCCACAGAAATCTATCATTTTCAAATTATACAAGGAACATTTCACAAAATTATGTTCGGCCCTTCCTGTCACAACCTACTAACACAAAACGACAGTCCTCACTCCAGTTACTATTAATATTCGTAATGATGATACAAATATCAAATCATTCACATTCACGACAAAGAAAGCAAAGTTATTAAATAAAGCTAACAAAATCTAAACATTATATTACCGACATGTGAGCGTCAAAATAATGCGGTTTTTATTCTTCGAATCCTGGGTTCGTTCACTACGCGGGGCATAAAACTATTAAAATCAGTTGTACCAGTAATGTGCCAGTATTTAGGGCAATACTGAAAACTTATCGTTTTTCAAGAATTTAAAGGTCGTCACCACTTAATAATCTAGGCAAAATAAAAAAAAAAATAAAAAAAATAACCCTTTACATAACTTGCATAAAAAAACCACATTAATATAACATAAAATGACGGGTTCCCACTTAGGAAAGGGACTAAGGTTTATTTCTTTTTATTAACCTTACCTGATCTGGTGACTTGCTTTGTAATGACATTTACAACTGTAAATGGAATATTACGGAAAAGTGTAAGGATTATCGTTAATGTCGGAAATTTATGATATCAGTGTCTAAACGTGTACCACTTGAAGATTAATTTCAATAATGATAATTCATACATGAACAGTGACAAAAAGTATACGAAAATATATATTACGCACCATTTCTGATTACCATGGCAAAATGGACAATAAATGTTTGCATAACTTACGTACAATTTATAGGAATACTGGAAAATATGATAATCGAAAAAAAGAACATATCGAAACTCTCCGGAATTATTGCATGAATAACCAACAGGTACACTGATGAAAAAACTGATATAATGAATATTCTGCTGACATCAAAAAACATATCAGTATAGTTTTCAATTGTGATGAACAGACTTATTTACTTTTTACTTTCAAAGCACTTATTTACAGAATACAATTCATCCAACAAATTCTGAAACTCCACGTGCAAACTGATGTAATTTGAGTTAAAGAGGCAGCTGACTAAAATAAAAAAACAATGTGTGTCTTTATTTAACAATAATATATTAAGTATAGTTTTAATAAACAATCGTTGTGGGTAAATACGTGTAGGAAGAAAAACCCATGAGTGATATACGATGATTTTACGAGTTACTCTTTCAACAATAAAGTATTGTTGATAGTTCTCGAGCATATGCATTACGTAATAACATTTACGACAAAACAAAGAAAAAATAAACGAGACCATTTGTAAACCACAAACCTCTGTTATAGCTATGCAATCAACCTAAAGCCCAATGTTTCTTATCCATACCTGGATTGCTTGCAAAATTAAATTATTTGTTTATTCTCGCGAAATGTATGTTCGACTCAAGAAAAGACGATTAATCGTCATAAGTGAAAAATAAAGTTGAAATTTCAGAATCATTCTTATGCAGTATGGAGACAGCGTGTACAATTAGGTACCTATGGCTTCTCTACCGCTTGCCAAGATCTAAAATTTCGACCTAAGAGTTTCTTTCAAGTTTCCTATAAAGATATTACCTAGTACAGCCGAGAACTTTGACAGAAACGCAAAACTGTCTGTCATTAATTTAAAACAGAATATTAAAAAAAATATATAAGAATCAGGTATCCGACTTTTCACCAGTGAATGTCCCCAGTGAAGATAAGATAGTGTTAAACTATATAGATAATAGGTCATCCATTGTTTGGTAAAGTAACACTAATTCAACAACACTTATCAAAGCTTTACTGCAATAATATTTTAGATATACTTTATATAAGCAAACTTTTGAGAGAAAAAAAAACATTTTACCTGTATGGGAAAATGAAATATAGAAATCCATTATAACCAACTAACATTTCAAAACTTCGTATTTCACATGGATTTCATATACGAAAATTTGTACATATCGTTTGAGATTGAAATGTAAATGAGGTATATAAAAGGTCACTAGTAGATTATAATAATCAATATTCTTTCCAACTTTTGTAATTGAATAAAACTTTGATAGCTAAGTTTTCCAACTTTTGCTTATAAAACTTTTCTTCTCAAAGGGACTGCTCTTCCAGAACTCTGTAAAGCTGTCGGTAAATGAATAATAATAATAAATAAAATGAAGCCATCTCATCAACCGTATTATTAACAAGATTCTTCAAATCCCCATTTTCTATTTGGTAATATTTCCTAATAGTTAGGTTGGGAGATTGTTTTAGTGATAAACTCTTTAAAATGTGAGAATAACACTACTTGTAGTGATAATACCTGGTTAACAAATTTGTAGAATCAATATGATTAAACCCTTTCGATATACCTACAAAGGTTATTCTTTTTATCTTTGAACAATCATTAGCGGAAAGTCACCCAACCTTAACCCTTAAAAAAAACTTCACAATACGTAATTTTAATAGCTAGATAATCATAGCACCACATGATAAGGTTTATAAATGGAGTGTAAAATTGCTGTGTTCTATCAACAGTGGAGCTTCTAATGCCTTATTATCAATTAAATGAGTTCTCGTATCATATAAAGTAATTTTTCCACTCCCTTAATGAGTCACGAAGGCTTCATTGTGCAAACTTTTTTCTAACAAATTTAATGAAGGGCAGTTTCATTCGAGTGATATTATTTTTCTTACTTTTAACTAACATTCTGCAATATTTACACAGTTAATCAAGAGCTAATAATTATGACAATGATTATAGTTCAAAAAGGAAAATAATTAATCCACTAATAATTGCAAGGACTTTTGCGTCTATGTAGAGGAATACTGATGAATCATAGGACCCGAATGAATTGCAAATTATACAGGTATAGGATACATTACAACTTTAATACGGCATTTCATTCCATTACCTTCAAACTTAAAGATATCAGTACACAGACACATCTGTCCAAGTTGTCTAAGTCTACTTTATATTAGTGAGAGAGTAAAACATAAATAGTAAAATAAAGTAATATCTTCACTGTTTTTGCATTTTCATGAGGTATTGGATTGGATTAACGATTTGGTATTATAAGACCAGGGTCTAGGTCAAGGAGTCCATTTAGCTCCCATGTGCAACTGGGGGGTTGACAATTCTCCTTTTGCTATATAGTGTTAAATTTACGATGTTGGACAACAAGATGAAAAAAAGAAATAAAAAGGGAATGGAAGTATAGAAAGCTAAAAAGTGAGTGAAGCCAAGAGCCGAAAGGACTCTGGAAATGCACCGCAAGAGGTGAACTAACGGCACTACCAGCTAATGGAATCATAAGTTATAAAGCGAACATGCCATATGATTGAGTAATCTCATGAAGCTTGACCTACTCTTGGTGTTCCAAAACACATTTTTACCCTAACTCTTAAAAATATATCAAATTTTACTAGTATATATATTTCTGTTTCAAACAAGAAGTGTATTTTCTTCTCCTATGAAAATACTTTACACAGTTCCATTACAGGTTGCCTTCTTGATTGCACTGAACCCCTTTGCTGAGACATGTATACGCAGTTATCATTCTAGTTTTAATATCATATTTCCCATGTGTAGCCATAAAAGCGTCTCACACTCTGGAAGATGATACCGAAAGGAAAATCCTCCAATCTAAAACCAATGGCAAGAAGAAACGGCTTAAATTACAGATGTATAAATTGCTAGAAGCCTCATTTTCGGTGAAGAGATTAGGCCAGTAACATGTTGAATAATTAAATGTGGTACTTAATCGGATTGCGTCCATCCCCTGAGTCATGTAATTACAGGCAATACAGGTACTCTTGTATATCTCGCTTATTAATCAAAGAGCAAAACCTTCTAAAAAAAATCAGGTACATAATAAAGATTACTTACTGCATGTACGGCCAAATCAACAGAATTCTACTTTTACATTTTATAGGATGACATTAAAATGTGGAAAACAGTTTCCAATACTAATTTGCCTTTAATTGCACTATTAATCTCAGGTGGGCATATTACTAAAGACTTTCATGAAAGTAAAGCGTTTTCCCTTTTATTTTATCAACACAAGTGATTAGGAGTAGCCTAGTGTATAATCAGAATTCTCTTACGACTATTTCAAAACAAAATCCTCAAAAATCATATTGGTTTTATATTTCACCGAAAGGCTTTCCGAATTTCAACTAAACAAGAGGAAGAGAAATAAGACAAAATAGTGTGCCAGATTGTACCCTTAAGCAAGAGAACTCTAACCCAAGACAGTGGAAGACCATGGTATAGGGGCTATGACACTACCCAAGGCTAGAGAACAATGGTTTTATTTTGGGTGACCTTCTTCTAGAAGAGCTGCTTACCATAGCTCTAGTGTCTCGTCTACCCTTACCAAGAGGAAAGTTGCCACTGAACAATTGTAGTGCAGTAGTTAACCCCTTGAAAGAAGAATAATTGTTTGGTAACCTCAGTGTTGTCAGATGTATGAGGACAGACGAGACTATATAAAGATTAAGCCAGACTATTCGGTGTATATGTAGGCAAGGGGAAAATGAACCGTAATCAGAGAGAAGGATCCAATGTAGTACTGCCTGGCCAGTAAAAATACCCCATATATATATATATATATATATATATATATATATATATATATATATATATATATGTGTGTATATATATATGTGTATATATATATATACATATATATATACATACATAACATATATATATATATATATATATATATATATATATATATATATATACATAACATATATATATATATTATATATATATATATATATATATATATATATATATATATATATATATATATATATATATATATATATATATATATATATATATATATATATATAAGAATTTCTACAAGCATAAAATCATTATTTCTAAAGGTTCTAGCAACTGACATATCAGCGGTAAATGAAGCTGGGCAAGGGAAGAACTTGTTAAGAAAAAAACATTTGTTGCAGTGAAATTCATTGTTCTAAACACCAGTATATAAGCAAACTTTTAGAAAACATTTGGTAGCAAAGACTTTATTTTCTGCCACAGCCATCAGCTGACGAATTGCAGACAAAGGCTGTGGTAGTAAAAGAAAAAAAAAATAAAGCCTTTCCAGTATCCCACAGATGAAAAGAAAAACGAAAAAGCAAAAAATGGAAAAGAATGCATTAAGAGGAATGGGGACATGGCTTTCATCTAGGAACACACATCGAAATGGCTTTGAGTATTTTATGTCGGTTAACTGTGAGAAAGCACAAAAATTTCCCAAGCATTTTCATAGGCCTTAACTCAAAAGACAAGTGGCTTCCATTTTTTTTTTTTACTCAAATGTATAATTCCTTTCTGAATTTCCTAAAAGCGGCAAAAAATACATTAAATACTTGGCTGAATTTCTGTTGTAAATATAAATATATTTGCAAATTCAGTCTTAACAATAAAATTACCTAAAACCCTTTTTTCAATTTATAAATACAAAGATAAGCAAATCTTTACTGCAATCTTCATTAATCAATGCATAACAAATATTTCATATAACAAACCATGCACCTAACCTTCACTAAATCATGTGATTATAAACATATTCTTTCTTTGTACTTCAAGGACTTTTCTATAAAAAAAAAACAAATAACAACAGTCTCTTACTACCATTACTCGGTTGCAATTTTGCGTGACCCTTTTTTGAAGAAAAATCCATAATATTAACTGCTTCATATACCTACATAGAATGCTTGCCAATAGCCAGCCAAATCAAACTACACGTATTGCACTATGGAGGCTAACTCTTTCTTAAACGCAGCCTGTACTTCTTGTACATTTAAGGTCCTCCTTTCAAAAACCTTTCTCCTAATAATTTCTAATAATGCAATTTCCCCTTATTATGTTATCTTTACTCTGTCATAATTATATAATAATAGCTCCAATTTTTCAAATATTCACATCACCGTTGCTCCACCTTCCTGGTTTTAGTTTACTGCAATAAACTAATTCTATGTTTCCTATGCCTTCAGCTCCTTTTTTACTAAAACTATAAAATCTTCTTCATCTTTTGTACAGTTTTACTTCTTTATACTAGATTAGTACGTACTGGTCAAGTGCAGCAAACATCAATTACTCAAATATTCCTTTCACAGGTAATTTTTCTATTCCATAGCTTTGTATCTAAATTCTTAGGAACTGTGTGGGTACCCATAAGAAGCTACTAGATAATTATATCCATAACAATTAATACAAAAATTGGACATCTGCAGGTAAACTTCCAAAATAATACACACTATTTCTGAGATTAGCATCTATATTGACCTTTAATTCTACGCCTCCATAAAACTTTAAAGCGTTTTACTGTACATACGCTAAAACTTTCGAGAATATTTTCGATAACTATCTACTGCATGGTTTCAAGTTTCTTCAGTGTGTGTATGTGTATATATATATATATATATATATATATATATATATATATATAAAATATATATATATATATATAAGATATATATATATATATATATATATATATATGATATATAGAACATATATATAATTAATATATATATATATATATATATATATATATATATATATATATATATATATATATATATACATATATATATGTACACACAAACACTTTTCTCTTACTTTCTGGTAACAAAATATTTACCTTGACTAACAAGAAAATCACATTCAGCGTTTGTTTTTTATTATTTCTATTTTACATATATGACGTTACGCTCGAGTAGACAATAAAAAAAGACTAAATTAAAATTAATATATTCTCTTTCAAATCATTGTATATTTAAAAAAAAAAAAAAAAACAGCAATGCATAATCCATTACAAAACCATTTCCTTTATAAAATATCAAATTAATACATTAAATCAGAGTATAAGAAATACATGGACGATGTTTTGCATGATTGAATAAGTAAAATTCTAATTTGCATGAAAAAATTTCTGTCAAGTATATGTAATCACTTAATATTACTCATTTTCCATATTACTTGTTTTAGTTAAGTTTGAGTGATATTGTTATTTTTCCCTTTTACCAATAAACTAGGAAAATTATACCCTGATCTTGTACATATTTTTTGCGGATATAACCGAGTTGTATTATTATTATTATTATTATTCAGTCACAAAGGAAATTGTTTATGATAAGCTTAAATGAATGCAATCTCCACAGAAGTAAGGCTTTAGTAAGAAAATTTAAGAGGGAGACGATCGCCTACAGTTAGGCTGCCCAAAGGTAATAAAAGTTTATCATATTCCTTTATTTATAAATAATCGCATGCTACCACCACTACTGACATCCTTCTAAAAATCTAAATATAAAAAATCTAAATATTATGCCTAAGGCATCATTCATATTGCTTGTGTTTACTCAAAAGTACTAAAATAATCATAGCCTATTTCAGAACAAGTAAATATCAAAACATGATTTTTACTGAAGTATATAGTACATTAAAATTATTCTAAATGTCACCATCGTTATCATCATTATGGCTTCTGCCCTTGAACTTTTACCCGATAACAAGTAAGTTCTCTTATGAAATAAACTGAACTTTTACCCGATAACAAGTTCTCTTATGAAATAAACTGAACTTTTACCCGATAACAAGTTCTCTTATGAAATAAACTGAACTTTTACCCGATAACAAGTTCTCTTATGAAATAAACTGAACTTTTACCCGATAACAAGTAAGTTCTCTTATGAAATAAACTGAACTTTTACCCGATAACAAGTTCTCTTATGAAATAAACTGAACTTTTACCCGATAACAAGTAAGTTCTCTTATGAAAAAAACTGAACTTTTACCCGATAACAAGTTCTCTTATGAAATAAACTGAACTTTTACCCGATAACAAGTTCTCTTATGAAATAAACTGAACTTTTACCCGATAACAAGATATCTTGTGATATAAACTGAACTTTAACTCAATAACAAGTTCCCCTATGAGATGAACTGAACTTTCACCCCCCCCCCCAAAATAAAAAAACGTAAGTTCCCTTGTGAAATAAACTTAACTTTTACACGATAACAAGTAAGTTCTTTTATGAAATAAACTGATCAGAGGAGAGGAACAACACAATAATGTTCAGTGCCACACGAAGTCTCTACCTGATAAATTGGTATTAAACTATCTGCGCCGAACGTTACACACCATCATTTAATTGACAACACCTGAAATATCCAATAAATATTGTGGTCCCTTCTCTTGTAGCAATAATTGCTTTTAAATCTACCCAATCTATTCAATTTGCAGTAAGAATATTACCATCAACATATTCTCCTTAAGCACAATTACTCACTCGCTAAAGAAATTCTTTCAAAGGTTTAGGATATCGTTTGAACAGTAATTCTAAAATTTTCATTCAGAATAGTAGGAATCACTTTGAATACATTTATTATGCATTATTTTTAAAAGAAAATATAGAGGAAAGAATTTCAGGTTTTTAAATATACAAATATTCAAAAACATACTTCTTAGATATTTTCCAGGATTTCAACATCTATCTATGACCTTGACAGGTTTTAAGAAGCAATCAATATTTGTAAGAACCTATAATTCCAGATTTTCAAATATTCTTATACACCTTAATAAATTACCAGAACTCTCCCGTAGAGCTAAACAATAAAGAAAATGCGTCAAATCTATGGCCCTACAATAAAATATCGAAGGCAAGGAAATAGGGTAATTTTTTACTGAAAGGGAGGAAGTGAATTCTTTCATAATCCAAATAGAACTGACAGTCAATTAATAGATATTGTGTAATCTAAGAAATAAGGGTGATTTTTTATATAATTGAAGCAGAATTTATTAGATACGACTATTACTACCATCATAATCCTAATAACAGCAAAGGCCTTGTTATCATCCTTTTATAATGGAAAAAGCAATACATTAGTTGTATCTGAATCATATTTAACAACACACTGAGTGAGCGCTGAAGGTTTTACTTTCCAGATATGACACACAAAGCCATACATTATTAAAATTGGCCAAACAAAGAATCCTGATTAGAAATCAATCAAATCAAGGAACGAGATCTCTTACACAAATACAATTACACCTACAGACACACATACTTGAAAAGAAAATTGCTAAAGAAAGCTGGCAAAGAAATTTAAAATACAGTTAGTTACAATCTAAAAATTAAATGGAATACATTTATTATATATTTAGATATTACTTTATTTTCTCGACTCACCTGACATAACATCGCAACCATGCCTTTCCCCTGAACTATACCACCTGCAAGCTCACCTTTTAGGCAGAAATAATGAAATCCTTCGTACTGTGGAGAATATTTATGGGCCTATGAAGCAGCCCTACCCCCAAAAGAATAAGTGGACTAAGTACTTTGAGGTTATGGGAGACAAAGTCAAAGCACAATTCAGTGATTTCTATAACTGGTGAAATTTACTCAACTCCTTTCCTTTAGTAGCAATGCCAAAAAATTAATAGGATGAGAAACCTATGGTATATATACCACCTACCGGCTGAGAGAGAGAGAGAGAGAGAGAGAGAGAGAGAGAGAGAGAGAGAGAGAGAGAGAGAGAGAGAGAGAGAGAATTGTTATGGAAAAATTAAGGTATCAATCTATTAAATCATAACACGTTATCACTATCTTTTAATCAAAATAAATGACCCATCAAAATTTGTAATTAGAAAAAGTATTACATTCAAATTTTTCTTAAATTAGTCGAATCAAAAGGCACTTCTTTTTACATCGATCAACTCTTATTGACATCGCTTTCTAATTTGAAAAACACAATTGCTCAACTCTTATTAACATC
>NC_090764.1:25742895-25762895 GCF_036898095.1 Palaemon carinicauda
AGTATTAACTGGTATTAGTATGACAAAGCTACTAAAACTATTTCCATTAATAGTAATGCAACCCTTTATATTAACTATAATAGTAGCATTTTATCACATTTGCATGTATTCACTCACACATACATAAATACATACATCCAAACACACACACACGCTATATATATATATATATATATATATATATATATATATATGTGTGTGTGTGTGTGTGTGTGTGTGCTTACATCGGAAATTACTCATTAATTAATCGCTATTCGGGATTAAAAATCGATCCCCCTTAAGTTTGCAAATAGGTGTAGATAGTTGTAAATATTTTTTTTAGATAATTGGGGATTTATAATTTTAATCATATTATATATATATATATATATATATATATATATATATATATATATATATAAGGGAAGATTTTGCCACAAAAAATCGTAGTTTCCAATATAAAAAAAAAATATTTTACACAAATTTAATACAAATCTTATCTCCTCAGTTCCTAAATAACAAAAATAACGAAACTTTTTCTCGCTAATAAAATCAATTTATTCTGCAAAATAAATTTAGAAAAATCGTTCGTATGATGGAATATTTTTTACATTTCCTTCGTCTTAAATAATTTATCTAAACACAGCAAGATGTGATATTCAAAAATAAATAAAATATCTTAATATTTTAATGTTGTTACTCTTCTTAAGATATTTTATTTTTCTTGTTTTCCTTTCCTCACTGGGCTATTTTCCTTGCTGGAGCCCCTGGGCTCTAGCATCCTGGTTTTCCAACTAGGGTTGTAGCATAGCAACTAATAATAATAATAATAATAATGAAAAAAACGGATTTTTGGACGTGTGACGGCGCCGAATAAGGTTGTGAACTCAAAGGCAGGTTGGAAACGACTGAGTTATATTATTGTAGAACACTCTCCTTATATACAAAACCTCAAGGCAACAGGACATAACAAGTTCACAAGACAGACAATATTACAGAGGAAAAACCAGACATGAATTTTCATGTTCGTTTTAGTGCGAGGGAAGAGCGAAGATACAAGCATAATATATACAAAAGGAATTATGTACAATTGTGTGAAACACGGTTGGTACATGGCTCCCCCCTAAAAATGACATACTGTACATGTTAAATAGGGCGCCCTGATCTAGAGAGGCGAACTGTAGGCGGGTCATCTGGCAGAAGATAAGCAGGTTTTAGACGATCAATGGAGACCCAGTCTTCTTTGCCCCGAATGTTTAGGAGGAATGCTTTCGGACTGCGTCGGATCACAAGGAAAGGGCCCGTGTAAGGGGGCGTTAGTGGTGGCTTGCTGGTGTCGTTGCGCAGGAAGACGTGCGTTGCAGAGTGCAAGTCCGTTGGTATGTGATGCTTCGCTGGGGACTTGTAAGTCTGGCGGCACGGAGTAAATTTTCCCACGACGTGACGTATGCGCTGGAGATCGTCGGAGGAGGTTGTAGAAGGAAAAAATTCGGCAGGGACGACCAACGGGTCGCCATACAACATTTCAGCTGCCGAGACATCGAGGGCGTCTTTAGGAGTGGTCCTTAGTCCCAGGAGGACCCAGGGAAGCTGAGTAAACCAGTTGCAATCCTTGCAGCGGGATATCAAAGCTGCTTTGAGGGTGCGATGAAAACGTTCAACCATTCTATTGGCAGCGGGGTTGTAGGCCGTTGTCTGATGTAGGGTGATGCCCAGGAGATTCGCTAATGACGTCCACAATTGAGAGGTGAAAGTGGTTCCCCTGTCAGAAGTAATATGCTCAGGGATACCGAATCTTGAAATCCATCCAGAGAGTAAGGCAGATGTACATGAGGTGGACGTTGCAGTTTTCATGGGAATGGCTTCAGGCCAACGAGTGGAGCGGTCGATGATGGTAAACAGGTAACGATGTCCTTGTGACGTGGGTAGGGGGCCTACAACGTCGACGTGAATGTGCGCGAAACGACGCTGAGGTTGAGGAAATGTGCCCACTCCTGAATCCGTGTGTCGATGTACTTTGGAAGTTTGGCAAGAAGTACAAGCGCGGACCCAATCCTTAGCATCCTTAGAAATGCCGTGCCAAATGAACTTTGCCTTCAGCAGCTGTGCAGTAGAACGGCACGAGGGATGTGAAAGGCCGTGAATGAAATCAAACACCTGTCGGCGCATGGGAGCAGGAATCCAAGGTCGCGGTCTACCAGTACTGACGTCACAGAGGAGGGTGGTGTTGGAGTCTTCGAGGGGAAAATATTCCCAACGGAGGGACATGCAGGATGTCCTACAAGCTTGATACTCTGGATCCTGTCGTTGGGCTTCAGCCAGGGCGTTGTAATCCAATCCCAGTTGAACGTCAGCCAACGTGTTTCTTGACAGGGCATCGGCAACGGGATTCATTTTCCCAGGGACGTATTGGAGGGTGCAATTGTATTCAGCCACGGCGGAGAGATGTCAGCGTTGACGGGCGGACCAGGCGTCAGACTGTCGAGTGAAGGCGTGCACCAGAGGCATGTGGTCTGTGCAAATGACGAAGGGCGTACCTTTTAAGAAATGGCGAAAGTGACGTACAGCCAAGTGCACCACCAGCAATTCTCGATCGAAGGTAGAATAACCCGATTCTGCCTTGGACAGTTTTCTGCTGAAGAAGGCCAATGGGCAGGGCGAGCCTTTGACCATCTGCTCGAGTACTGCACCAATAGCGACGTCGCTGGCATCGGTGGAGAGAAGGAAAGGGGCGTGTGGGATAGGAAAAGTGAGAGCCGCAGCAGTTGATAGGGCCTTCTTTGCATTGCAGAAGGCTGCTTCTTGAAGGGGACCCCACTTCAGGTCCTTTGGCTTGCCCTTGAGGGAGGCGTAGAGGGGAGCAAGAGTGGCGGCAATGGCTGGCAGAAAACGGTGATAATAGTTGATCATGCCCAAGAATTCCTGCAGAGCTTTGACGGTCGAGGGCGCGGGGAAATTCTGAACGGCTGCTACCTTCTCAGGGAGGGGATGGACTCCTTCAGGAGTGATACGGTGCCCTAAGAACGACACTTCGTTGGCGCCAAAGGTACACTTGTCGTACCGGACTACAAGGCCGTTTTGTTGCAAGCGGTCGAGCACGATGCGCAGGTGACGGAGGTGTTCCTCTTTTGAGGAGGAGAACACAAGTATGTCGTCCACATAACATACACAGAAAGGGAGGTCCCCTAAGATGCCATCCATGAGACGTTGAAACGTTGCCCCAGCATTACGAAGGCCAAAACAGGAGTAATTGAAGGTGTATGTACTAAACGGAGTGGTGATGGCGGTCTTGGGGATGTCTTCTGGGTTCATAGGCACCTGATAATACCCCTTCAGGAGGTCGAGCGTAGAGAAAACCTTCGCTTTGTGCAGGTAGGAGGTCACATCGGCAATGTTTGGGAGGGGGTAGTGATCCGGTTCTGTTTGCATGTTCAGGCGCCTGTAATCCCCGCACGGACGGAGGGAGCCGTCTTTCTTCAGAACGATGTGTAAGGGTGACGACCAGGGGTTGCAGTCCTTTTGGCAAAGGCCCATTTTCTCCATTTCGGCGAACGTCTGTTTGGCGGCTGCCAATCGTTCCGGTGCCAGACGTCTGAATTTTGCGAAGACTGGGGGTCTCGTCGTCTTGATATGGTGATAAATACCGTGCTTGGCAGGAACCGTGGGCGTTTGGCGAAGTTCTGGACGGAAAACTTCCGGGTACGACGTGAGGAGGTGGGCGTAGGCATCCGTGGGTGTGCTGATGTGGAGAGCGAGGTTAGATGGGGCGGGTTGAAGAGGTGTCGACAAGTACGAGTCTGCGTTGACCAATCGTCGGTGGGCGACATCGACCAGAAGGTGGAAATGAGAGAGGAAATCCGCAACGAGAAACTTCCAATTGAATTTACCGTTTCCGAACGATAATGTGAGGTTCTCGTAACCGTAGGTGGGTATCGCAGATCCGTTGGCAGCTACTAAGCGGACGTCGGCAGATGTAGACAGACTACGTCGGGCATTGAAGAGTTTCCTTGGCAAAAGAGAACGACAAGCACCCGTGTCTACCAAAAATCGCACGCCCGTTCCTGCATCCTGTAAAAAGAAAAGATTAGAAACATGGGAGGCCACCGCCACAAGCGATGGCCTACTTACACGTTTTTTGGCCACTGACAATCCTTGGCACATTTCTTCGCGGTTGCCCCGAATCTGAAGTGGTAGTAGCAAAACTGCGGCGGATGGGAGGTAGTAAGTGGCTGTAGAAGTCGTTCGTTGGGGCGTGAGCGATTGGTGGGTGGTGGGCGGCTTTGTCGCCGCTTCGGCACGTCACGGGGTAGGCGTGTATGTCCTACGGCATTCATGTCAGCTTCGGTTGACGTTGAATACGCATCCTTGTCGTCAGGGGTGGAGGCGTTGATGGAGGTCTTGAAGTGGCTGTCCATAAGGGCGTCGGCTTTGGTCATCAAGTCCTTTATGGGTAAACTATCGACATCGGGTATGGCAGCGCGTACAGGTTCGGGTAAACGGCGTATCCAAAGGGCGCGAAGTAGGTTCACCTCACGAGGAGAGCCGTCTGCGGCAGGTTGAAGGCGAGCGATACTTGTCATTTCCCTGAGGGCAAGCGAAGCCCTTTGGTCCCCCAACGGTTGTTGCGAGAGCTGAAAAAGCTTTGCTATACGGGCGGCTGGCGACGGCGAGTACTGCTGCAGAAGGTATGTTTTGAGGGCGTCATACGCTATTGGGGTGTCTCCTTGTTCACAAAGCCAGTCGGATATTTCTGGGAAGGTGTCCTCGGGTATCGCCGCGAGAACATAATCCGCTTTGGTGGTTGAGCGAGTCACGCCCCTGATACGGAAGTGGACTTCTGCACGTTGAAACCAAGCAAACGCCACTCCGGTGGCGAACGGTGTAAGTTTCAATGGGGCGGCCGCAGCGCCAACTGCTGTGCTAGAGTCCGTCTCCGTCATAGTACCAACGATGGAGGGGCGAGGGAGGTGGGGGTGGAAGGCAGTGGGAGCAAGTCGATTTCCGGGGTCACCAATGTGACGGCGCCGAGTAAGGTTGTGAACTCAAAGGCAGGTTGGAAACGACTGAGTTATATTATTGTAGAACACTCTCCTTATATACAAAACCTCAAGGCAACAAGACATAACTTCACAAGACAGACAATATTACAGAGGAAAAACCAGACATGAATTTTCATGTTCGTTTTAGTGCGAGGGAAGAGCGAAGATACAAGCATAATATATACAAATGGAATTATGTACAATTGTGTGAAACACGGTTGGTACAGACGTCTAAAATTATAAAAATAATCCTAACTAAGAAATCAAGGAAATGGAACAAACTTGAAATCAAGAACCATAAAACGAGGACATACAACCCAATTCCACGAGGCAAGTGTCAAGCGGTGGAAGTTAGTTAACTCCTTCGGGACCTATAAAACAGGGAGACCCTTTCAATTATGTCCACTATCTCACCCGGCGAGGTCAGATACCTTTCATTCCAAGCTCAGTAGTGGATGAAAAGGGACTATGGGGTATCTCTCAGGTTAAATAAATTGCATTTTTTGCTTATATAAATCAATAGAGCAAAATGTTAACACAAAATAGCACCATATTCATGCATATAAAATTCGAGAAAATAAACGTTTAAGGTTGAAAGAGCAAAATGAAATATTCCAAAGTGCGATTATCATAGTTATTTCCATTCTCCATGACAAAATCGGAATTGCCAAACGTAAAAATATGCCTGTACAAAAAGTTCTTAGTTCTAAAATAAGTAACACCATATGAACTAGTTAGATTTCAGAAAAGTCTTCAGATATATACCTCATACTTATATTTACATCAAAATCTTTACGAACTATGTATATCATCATCATCATCTTTATCATAAGTAGTGACTCGTGGGTATACCTTAACTTGGTGAAAGGGTTTGTGTATCGCCAAGATCAGCAAATCTGTACTAGTTAGGATCATTCATACTAGGTTGGATTGCTATGAGCGATCAGAAGAAAACGAAAATATCCCACCGACATCAATCAGCACTCGACAACGTGGTGGTAAAAACTAGCTAAACCCCAGACATGAATAAAGACATGCCTGATGCCTTTGTCCTGCAGTGGACTAGAGGCAGCTGCATTTGTTGTTGTTGTGTGTGTGTGTGTGTGTGTGTGTGTATGTATGTATGTTTAAGCGTGTGTGTGTATATATATATATATATATATAAATATATATATATATATATATTTATTTATATATATTAGAGGGAGAGGGAGATATTCATAAACATATATAAAATCTAATTATATACATTAAATACATACCTACATACTTACAGTATACATATAAAATATATATACAGTATCTATATATACATATACATATATATATATATATAATAATAATAATAATAATAATAATAATAATAATAATAATAATAATAATAAAAGTCTAATTTTTTCTTACTTACCTAAAAATGTCGGTTAGAAAAGAAAGCACTTCCGTCAATGACAGTCGATAAAATTGAAGTGTTTCTGATGTAGACGCAAGATCAAATTTAATCAACATAATAACTCCCTTATGACCTGAAAAATAATTATTACTGGTAAGTATAATGTCACATTACTCATTACACTATCATTATTATCAAAAGGGTGAGATTTATCCATATATTATTTCTCATTACAAGCTTTTGGTTTATTTGTCCACATTTATCACAATCATTAATCTTTCTTGAAAGAAATGTTCTATAGGCCTACTTACATGTATCGTCATTAAAAAGATGACTTCACTTGTCCTTTCTTCGGTAAGGCTGTCCTGCGACAGTACAGTTGTTATTTGGTTTCGGTCTTCTCTGAACAACAGTTGTAATTTTATCTGAGGCTTAATATAGAGTATCATGAATATTATTGCATTTGGATAAACACGCAAAATCCAAGTGAACTTCACCATAAACCTTACTATATCTAGTTAATTTTCTGAGATCTTTTGAAATTTATTTCTTAATTCAACGTTAAATTCTGAATATTAAGAGCTATCAACGATTGAAATGAAATTTTTATTGCTATCATTCTGACGGCAGGATTGTGTTAACGGGTGCATTATCTGAAAATTAATTGTTAACATTAGTAGACTAGATAAATTTCCATACCTTTGAGAATCCTTATCGTTGATAGTGAAGAAGCAAGATTATCCAGAATGACACATGGAATTTAGCAGAATGTGTATTTTGATTCAAGTAAATAAAGCAATTCTTTTATACAGAAAAAAAGGCCATCAACAATACTAACTCAAATTCTATTCATGTCAAGAACATGAATTTCATTTCGTACAAATTGTTTAATAAATACATTGACCATTCAAATGGGAAGTAACCATTTTAATTTTTAAAAATTACAGGAATGGCACTTCGTAATTTATCTTTGCTGATTGTTTTCTGTTAATTCTAAAAACGTTCTGGATAATCTTAGTTTTATACCGACTACTGTTGGATATAATAATGATGTCCTATGAATCGTAAGTAAGATTATGTGACAGTAATATGCTATGGAAAACTGAAACACCACATTCCGCAGTATACCAATCGAATTGTATTGTATACACACAGGTAACATGGTTTACGAAAGCAGACGAAAATATATATATAAAAAATATTCAACAATAAGCCATCTAAAATGTAATCAACACCAATACAAATATTGCAAGAAGCCCATTATATAATAGATACAGTAAATATAAATACAGTACACATAAATAAAAGTAAATGCAAATTAAAAAACACAACTCTTCAAAATAGATACAGTAATATCAATTAACAACAAACATTAATTGCAATAATCAGAATCAATATCGATGTAAGACACTAAATATAAATAATGTACGGCACATACCATCAATAATGATCAGCGGTATAGATCATGTTACTCAATTGAACAATATTATTATAACAAATATATGTAGATCTTGAGCATACCCTTATACCACACTGGCACGGAAAACTAATATAGACAATGAAGTAAGAATACTAGAACAAGTATTCTTCAAGTATGTACGGAATATGATCAGCGGTATAGATCACGTTACTCAAATAAACAATAGTATTATAACATCTATACTGTATGTACAGCTTGGACATACCCTTATACCACACTGGCATGGAAAACTAATGTGGACAACGAAGCAAGAATACTAGAACAATATTCTTCAAGTATGTACGGTATATGATCAGCGGTATAGATCACGTTACTCAAAAAAACAATAGTATTATAACATATATACTGTTTGTACAACTTGGGCATACCCTTATACCACACTGGCATGGAAAACTAATGTGGGCAACGAAGTAAAAAACTAGAACAAGTATTCTTCAAGTATGAACGGTATATGACCAGCGGTATAGATCACTTTACTCAAATAAACAATATTTATAACATATATGTGTAGATCTTGAGCATACCCTTATACCACACTGGCACGGAATGTAGGCAATGAAATAAGAAAGCTAGAAACAGTATTCTTCAGGTAAGTGAAACTCCACTGAGTAAATCATAGATTGTCAACCTGAACCTTAGAACGTACTTATCCTATATATGATATAAAAAAATTTAATAAGATAGTATTTTCATAAACTGTAAACTAGCTAAATATATAATGAAGTAAAATTCCAACAGTATATCGGTATAAAACCACCTTACCTCTCGAAGATAGGCACCTGTAAATAAGAAAAAAAAGAGATTTTCAAGTGACTTGCTTAATGATAAATACACTGCACAATTATCTTAAAATATGAACATACATTTTTATGATACTACTCTAATATCAAATACATTACCAAACTTATCTAAATATCACTGAAATTCTATCTGAATAATTTTCGAGTATTTTTCAATATCTAAACGTTGCATACAGGAAAAAAAATTACATTAAAAATATAAAACCTCTGCTACAGATGAATTTGCTTTGATAAAACACCGATCATAGATATAAAATCGATAGGCTATCATTCCTAAAGCTATTTCACTATAATACTTTATGGCATACAAATAAATATATATATATATATATATATATATATATATATATATATATATATATATATATATAGTGTACCCAACAGTTTCAGCAATTTATAGGAGATTGCGGTTTCCGAGAGTACTCGGGGTACTCCCTCTCACCAGGGTAAAACTATTTCCCTCTCCCCATTACCGTGGGGCGGGCTGAGACCGATTAGTCATACGTCTGGCAATGCCGCTAAACATGACAGGAAAGATATATATATAAATTTCTGCTGTGTACTGTACATGGAGGCACAGATTAATTTAATCAAATATGACTCATCATTGTGGACTATAGCAAATGCAACACCATTGTGACGTGCCGAGAAAAGGTTGTGACTCAAAGGAGGATGAAAGCAACTGAGTAACTTTATTAACGAACACTTGCTTTTATATACATAAACTCCATGCAAAAAAGGCATAAAAGACATAACAGGAAATTTCCTGTTCAACCGACACCGCACCGGTTAACAGTTAACGGTGAGGAAAACAGACATGTTATTTCAGGTAATTGTCAGTGCGAGGAGAGAGCGAAGATACAAGCATAATACATACACAAAATGAAATGTCGTTACTATGTACGATCATGTGACACACAGTTGGTACATGGCTCCCCCCCTAAAAATGACATACTGTACATGTTAAATAGGGCGCCCTGATCTGGAGTGGTAGTAGCAAAACTGCGGCCGATGGGCGGCAGTGAGTGGCTGTAGAAGTCATTGGTTGGGGCGCGAGCGAGTGGTGGATGATGGGTGGCTTTGTTGTCGCTCCGGCTCATCACGGGGTAGGCATGTGTGTCCTACGGCATTCATAGGCGTGTCCTACGGCATTCATAGGCGTGTGTGTCCTACAGCATTCATAGGCGTGTGTGTCCTACGGCATTCATAGGCGTGTCCTACGGCATTTATAGGCGCGTGTCCTACGGCATTCATAGGCGTGTGTCCTACGACATTCACGTCAGCTTCAGTTGATGTTGAATAGATGTCCTTTTCGTCAGGAGTGGAGGTGTTGATGGAGGTCTTGAAGGTCGTGAAGTGGCTGTCCATAAGGGCGTCGGCTTTGGTCATCAGGTCCTTTATAGGTAAACTATCGACATCAGGTATGGCAGCGCGTACAGGTTCAGGTAAACAGCTTACCCAAAGGGCACAAAGTAGGTTCACCTCACGAGGAGAGCCGTCTGCGGCAGGTTGCAGGCGAGTGATACTGGTCATTTCCCCGAGGGTGAGCGAAGCCCTTTGGTCCCCCAACGGTTGTTGAGAGAGCTGAAAACACTTTGCTATACGGGCGGCTGGCGATGGCGAGTACTGCTGCAGAAGGTATGCTTTGAGGGCATCATAGTAACGGTGAGGGGGGAGGCGGGAGGAGCGGGTCACTCCGGGGTCAGCAATGTGACGTGCCGAGAGAAGGTTGTGACTCAAAGGCAGGATGAAAGCAACTGAGTAACTTTATTATAGAACACTCACTTTTATATACATAAACTCCATGCAAAAAAGGCATAAATGACATAACAGGAAATTTCCGGTTGAACCGACACCACACCAGTTAACAGTTAACAGTGAGAAAAACAGACATGTTATTTCAGGTCCTTGTCAGTGCGAGGGGAGAGTGAAGATACAAGCATAATATATACACAAAATTAAATGTCATTAATATGTACGATCGTGTGACACACGGTTGGTACACCATCCTCTGATTTTGAACCAGCGTTATACAGCATAAATTTTTATGATCTCTATGAAAAGTGTTCAATTAATTTATAATTCATCTCTTCAGGTATGGCTCAAGGGCGGTCATGAAAAAAAAAACGAAATTTTCCAAATCTCTCATGGTTCCACATTATCTAAAATAAATTTGAATGTGTTACTAGATGCTTCTTTTTTCTATGCATATACCCCAAATATTATTCCTCTCTTCCCAGATCTAATAGCAATTTTTTCATATCCACATAAATTCTTTCTCCAAACTTTTCTCCATGCCTAAGGCATCTCAAATCTTACAATATATAACGAGAAGTCTACCAAAAAATATACAACAAACAAACCAAAGTAATGAAGAAAAAGATAAAAAACATTGGAGGATTGGAGTAGCAGCAACTATACAACTTTTTGCAATCTCTTCTTTTCCCCCTTTATCCCTACATTACGGGTTCGGTTGTCTGATGCGCCGTCTTCAATGCCTTCTAAAAAAGACACCCTCAAACCCCTTCTCTCCATATCATCCTTCACCTTATCTCGCCATCTATAGTCAATTCTTTTTAGTGAGGCCGATTTACACCGACTCGCAGGGGTGCCCTTTTCGCTCGGAAAAGTTTCCTGCTCGCTGATTGGTTGGACGAGATAATTCTCACCAATCAGATAGGAAACTTTTCCGACCTAAAAGGGCACCGCTGCGAGTCAGTGCAAATGAGCCTCATTAAAAAAAAATTGAGTATAGTTCTCTGCCTCTCACGAACTTCCTCACACCCTTTACAGGTTCCTCCCTCCTTCCTCACCATCTATCCTCAACACGTGCCCACACCATGTAATCTTTACTACGACTGCTATTTTTTCTTATTTCATCATTTTCAAATCTTTCAGCCAGCGATAATCATATAATCCACCTCAGCATTATCATCTGTGGCCTTTCAAGCTTTGTTTCCTCTTTTTGTCTTAGACTTAGAGCCTTCGTTTCGTTTCTGATCCATACATTAACAATGGTTTTATTACTGTGCTATAGATCTTGATTTTTAGCTTGCCTGGCATATCCTTACCACATACTACTCCTGCTATCTTCCTCCACTTCTCCTAGGCTGCTTTTATTCAATTCTCAACTTCAAGTATCTGAAGTGTTCCATCTGTTTTATATCCATGCCTCTACTTTCATGTATGGCTATCCTGTTTCTACCTTCCTTACTGCTCATCATAGCTTTGGTCTCATCCACATTTATCCTTATGCCACCCCTCTACAAGGTCTCTTGCCCCTTTCATGTATGGCTATCCTGTTTCTACCTTCCTTACTGCTCATCATAGCTTTGGTCTCATCCACATTTATCCTTATGCCACCCCTCTACAAGGTCTCTTGCCCCTTTCATGTATGGCTATCCTGTTTCTACCTTCCTTACTGCTCATCATAGCTTTGGTCTCATCCACATTTATCCTTATGCCACCCCTCTACAAGGTCTCTTGCCCCTTTCATGTATGGCTATCCTGTTTCTACCTTCCTTACTGCTCATCATAGCTTCGGTCTCATCCACATTTATCCTTACGCCACCCCTCTACAAGGTCTCTTGCCCCTCTACAACCCTTCTCTGTATGTCTCCGTCACCAAATCATCAGCGGATGACAACTCCCACAACTCTTTATTTCCGATTTCTTCGCTCAATAAATCCAAGACCAACGGGAATAAAAATGGGCTCAATGGCCACCCCTGGTGTAATCCAACTCTAACTTCAAAGGTTTCTCTTTCTCCAACAGATGTTACTATTTTTGTCCTTGTTCTCTTTTACATCATCTCTACCAATATAACCAACTTCTATAGGACTTTCCTTTTCTTCAAGCACCAAAACATAACTTCTTTTGGTATTCTATCATAAGCCTTTTCCAGATCTACAAAGGCACTAAAGAGCTTCTGGTTTCCCTCTAGCTGCCTCACTATAAAGATGGCATGCACAGTCCCTCTTACCTTCATAAATCCATACTGTTGTTTCCTCATCTCACTCAATCTCTCATCTAGTACCCTCTCAAAAACTTTCAAACCAATCTGTTATTTTAATTCTCCTATAGTTACACTCCTCCTAGTCTTTGGGCAATATTTCCTCTTCCCATATTGCTCTCCAGCATTCATTCTTACCACTCTGTAGATAGTAACTTGACCATTTTATTTTACTGTAATGTGGCCAAAGTCAACAGAGGATTAACTGTCAGGTTGGTGGGGGAACTATCCGTCTCACCCACTAGAAAATACCAAACACTTTGTTAACAATGCATTGGCCATTTCATCTATCGCAGAAGTACATCGAATTTTAAACAATTAAAGGTGTGTTTTTACATCAGAATAATAGGTGAAAACACCATGCTTTTACAGTGTTCCTACGAATTTAAATTCACATCTAAAACAGGTATTTTATACTTCTTACCAAACTCTCGCCAAACTACCAGGGACCTAAATGTAGAGTTACATACCCCGTATTTAACTCACCTATCTTCAACTGAGGAAAAATGTCCAATTGCTCCGGCTTGCTATTCTATGTACCACCTTTCTGAAAAAGAAAAGACCTGATTAGGGCAGGAAAATTGATAATACAGGTACTGAATTCATCACACATCAAGAGATTTAGTTAAAAGTGCCACAACACTGAGAACGATTAGAGTATCTACTGCTTTGTAAATGATGTAATAATTTACACCTTGAAACATATTGAAACAGCAGCTTGGTCGAGTATTAATAATCAATCAATGTCACACTTATTTACAGAAATGTTATTCCCAGCCATAACAAGAGTCTAATTTCTCTTTAATGAATTTAAATACTAAACAATAATTAATTCTAACTTCATTGTAGAACTGCTAGAGTATGATGAAGGTGAAAGAAGAAAAAATATTGAACCTAATGAAATAAACAGTTTGCTTAGCATATGTGGCACAAGATGTAATGAAAACCTTAAGAAGCCTGGAGTACGTAAAATATTTGGGAAAGTTAGCGACTGCCTGGTCATATGGAAGGAATGAAGGGTAACGGATTAGCGACGTTTTCAATTTGGAAAACCTAAGACGAAAGAGAGAACCATAAAATGTTCTGAATAGGGGTAAAATAGGAATTGGAAAATAGGAGCCATGATATCTGAGAAAGGAATGAATATAATATGGTTAAATGGTGGAGTGTATGTAAAGTGGTTTATTGGGAGGCTGATTAGCTTTTGGGGGAAATGCAAGAGGCTCATCTATCATTTAAAGTAGGGGGTATTACTTTTATTGTCAAGTAGAATTTCAAGTGTAACAAGAAGAAAATTAATATTGGGTTTAGATGTTCTAGGAATGGAAAAGAATAAGTGGGGAATTTTTGTTTTAGAAGTCTAAATCTATGCCTTGCTTGGTTAACCAAAAAAGGTGGTTAGGCTGGGGAAACTGTACAAAGAGAAAAAAAGCATTGCTCTCACTGGAAATCAGGTGGACCGAAGATATTATGTTTAGGATCTTCAAAAAGAATTTGAATGTTTCGTTTTCCAAGTACTTCAATAATTGTATTTGACAAATAACGCAAAATACGTTCGATGATAATACTCTAAATACATGTATAAGAATGTATATAATACACACATTTTGTAAGTCCTGTAGGATACAAGGTTTCCATGCGTGACAGGACCAGGAAAAAAGTTCTTAGGGTAAAATTTGATGGGTAAAATAAACTCCATATGGTGGAAGAATGCGAGAAAATTGCATTTAGATAGAACATAAGAGAAGATAGGTATATTGGTGTGCGAGTAAGAATGGTTAAATTAATGCAGGTATTGAGTTGGAATTGTACTAAAAAAGTAAGTTATTTTGATTAATTAATCGATCCTTTTAATCACTTGGAAAGAATAAAAAATAGGATGATATAAAGAATGTGTAATTAAGTACTGTTACGAGGAAGGATAAGAATGCCATGAGTGTTTTCGTTAGATGTTTATTGGGAGAGAAGTGAGAAAAGTAATTTTACGGCAGATGAATTTGGATTTATGAACTTAGGCCATTCGGCACCAAAGCGCCACTGAGATAAAACCCCGTAATTGCACTACTAAGTAAAAGTTGAAAAGTTGTAAAGGATAATGAAAAGAAAGGAAACTGGAATACAGGAAGAGTTGAAAGGTAAAAAAATGGGTGCACATGGGGGTAGAAGGGACGCTGCAAATACGAGTATCTTCAAGTAATGCTTAAAGGGAGCACTGATGGCGAAACTTCCTCCCGTGGGGGCACAGCTGATTAGCATTCTGCGGAAGTGTATGGCAACAAATGCCTAGAAGTATTTTTTGTACACTTTAAGTATAAATGTGACCACTATGCTGTTTTCCCTTGAGTCAGCCTTAAGGCAAACAATGCTTTTCATTATATATATATATATATATATATATATATATATATATATATATATATATATATATGTGTGTGTGTGTGTGTGTGTGTGTGTGTGTGTTTGCGTGTGTGCGTTTACACTACTCCACGTAAATCTTGAATTGTACAATTCGGTTTAATTCTAGCTTCAATTTTTTAACAGTACTTACATTCCAATTCACATAACATTAATTTTATAAAGCTGCGAAAATATACATACTTGAATAATATGGATATTTTCGTCTTGCAACGAGCGTACTGTACTGCAACATTCATAAGGTCCCGAAAACAATAAGCAGGAATTACTATTCATGTTGTAAAATGAATAGTATTTACGGTCACCACATTATTAACTATAGTACTACAAAACATAAGAAACGGCGAACAGAGACGACAGACAACGCAAAACATTTTAGTAAAAGATTTACCTCCGCATCGTTAACCAACTTGAAAAGCACGTATCATCCACTTGGGACCTAAACATTGAAATACGCCGAGGCACAAGACTACAACCCCCTCCCCAGACTAATGAACTACACAACGAGGTGCTCGGTTATGACTGTTAGATATTCCTGGAAGCATTTAACAACGTCCTTAAAAAAATGAGAAAGGATTTTGCTTTGGAGTTTAAAAGTCATGGATTTTCTTGGTATGCTTTGGATATTTCGATGATGTGACTTTTATATAATGACTCGAGATGTGTTAAAGAAACTAATATTTATATTATATAAAGATTGCACTTATCAGGTACAGGAACTTGTAAATAGAGCAATTGGTATTGGGCTATCAAATAGTCCGTGCGTCCACGCTTTCAGTGTGGTTTAACCAAGACCAATATTGGCCTTGTGTTTAACATTATTTGCGAGCTTAAGGCCTTTTTCGGCAGCATTGGTTTATCTCACAAAATCCCTTAAAAACTCTTGGGAGACAGTGTTACATTTTATAATTTGATAAACTCTGCAAAAGTTACTTTTTTTTTTTTTGGTCAGCATAGAACCTCTCATGAAATTCTGCAATAATTTCACATCAAATAAAATTTTCTTCAAAACCTAAACCCTTGATAATAAGTGTCTAGTAAGTATAGTTAATAAACGAATTATGACCATTAACTAATAAAATAGCATTTTCTTCCAGAAAACAAACGTTAAAACACTCCAAAATTGGCGAATATTCGATGATAGAATTTAAGTAGCTTACTGAACATTGCATGGATGATACAAAAACCACCACTTTCTCTAAATCATAAAATAAAAGAACGCTACAAGTGCTTTTTTTAATGTCTAAAGAGAGTAGAATCTTCTACAGTAAGTGTATATATCCAAATGAAGTTCCCAAATATTTCAGACTCATAAAGACAAAGATGTACAAGTAAGTTCATAATGTTTCTTCTTTTACTTAAATGAATAAAGAACGTTACTTATTTCTAGCTGACAAAAGACCTTTGTCAGAGGAGTCCACACAATTCTGTGCACCAATTAAGATTGGATTCGTGGAATTTGAGCTATATGACCCGGCACTGAGGCCATGAAGACCATTCAGCACCGATGTGTAACTCCAGAGTTGTAATATTAAGTATAAGTTGAAAGACACTGGACAGAAAGATGGAAGAAATGAAACTTGAAAAGAGATATAGCAAAGGTTAAAAAGTAGGTTATATCTAAGAGCTGAAAGGAGAATGTTGACATATAAACCCTTATGGAAAGACACAACTTAAACACATTTTACAGTATAAAAAGGGACCTATTAAACATGAAAGAAAAGCACAATATTTGAATAGAACAAAATCCCTTGCAGCAGAACATTGCTGTCACTTCAATCGTCTAAATCAACCATGGTGTATTGAGGAAAATACGGCAAAAAAAAAGAAAAAAAAAATGGTTACAGGTCTCAAGGTCTATAGAATAAACCTAGGTTTAGTTCTGCAATAACTAAGGCTATTGGAGGCTTTGACAACGAGCAAAACCACTTAAGCATTTACACCGCTTAAAATCGTGGTGATACCAGAAGCCTAGCTTTTAGAGCAAAAAATTTTCTTCCAGAAAAAACCCACATGACTAATATATATATATATATATATATATATATATATATATATATATATATATATATACATAATTTCTTTATTTCCTCTGACCCACGTGTTTCAATACCCCCAAATATGTTGAGGGATGAATGGGTTATGGTTTTCATATGACATTCTTTTTTGATAAAATTTCATCCATTCTTGTAATAAATTTATATACATCGTTATTTCACATTAAGCAATATTAATCTACTGCATCTGATAATTATGCTAAAGTAATAATGCTTTCATTTCCAATATACAATATGTTATATTTCCATAAAGTTACTTCGATTCGAATTCTACTTCCATTTTCTCTTGGATTTCCAGGAGACTGGAAACCAAAAAATATCGCGATAGAGTCTCCTTCTCTCGGAAGCAATCACAATTTCTCGAGATGCATTTAAAGAGCAAGCGCTGGGGGAAGTGACACTTTGTGAGTCTTAGGATTTGTTTAACTGACTAATGAATATTCTACGAGAGTAATGGCACTGCATATGGATGAACTTCCTCCCCTTTGGCTGTAGTCTTTACATCCGACGAAGATGAAAAGGCAGTCACAAGCACTTTGCCTGTCCGTGTGGAAGCTTGTCTTCTTCACTTTGGAGTTCCATTTGTCTTGAAGCACAAGGAATCTTCGTGTCATAGCCGATTTCCCCCTTGCTCATACCTAACCTTTCATCCTTTGATATCCTTTTCGCTTCCTTTAATTTTTTACACCTTTTCCTTCATGTCTGAATAGCGACTGAATTCTGCCGGCTGCCTCCTCATTCGTGTAATTCAAATACAAAGCCTCTTTTTTTGGAAGAAGATTCAATAAAAGTATATCTATTCTAATAACAACAAAAGCAATAAACTAAGCTCATTGATAACTATACAAACAAATCAAAAGATTGATACAGAGCGTGCAACGACTAGACGAAATGAAAATCTTTCGAAGGGGGTTTAGTGCACTAATTTCTTTTAATCTATCTACTAGATTTCCGAGGATACAGTCACTTCAGTATCCAATTCCACATTATGCAAATGTCAACCACTCGTTATGATATTACAGATTAGGGAGGAACACTCACTGTATACTGAACAGTTCCAAAATAAAGTTACTGTATACATACATACATATATATATATATATATATATATATATATATATATATATATATATATATATATATATATATATATACACACACACACACATTTATACGTGTTTGTATCAGTACGAGTCATAATGTTATAATTTAGATTACTTTATGATCTAATCTCAAACAAAAAAAAAAGACTACAAAACACAATACACAAACAAATATAGCCCAAAGCAAAGTTATTACCTCAAACTACGACAGAGAACATTTTGTCTTCCTGAAATTTATCTATCTTACACATAAAAAAAAACAGAAATAAGATGGAGTAATGTTACATGTGTCGAAAGAAGAGAAACATTTAAGTCTTTTGACAGTAATGACATCTTATAAAAGAGGTTCTTGGAATCCTTCAGAATAGGTCGTTCGTTTTGATCGACTTTGTTTTGAGAGAAGAAAACTTCCTCCATTACCAAGCCCTCTAACATTCATAAGGTGCCGACTCCTTCCACTAAGTGACGTAAGCGGATATAACGTCAACTAAACTCCTTTAATTGCCAAAATTCTTTTGACTATTCCGTGAAAATTTTCGAATGATTTGGAAAGCCGGAAGCTAACAGAATACCCTTTATCCTACTCTCTCTCTCCCAATATATGTGTGTGTATATGTGTATATATATATATATATATATATATATATATATATATATATAAATTTTTCTCTGTATATATATTTATGTATGTATATATATATATATATATATATATATATATATATATATATATATATATATATATATATAAGAGAGAGAGAGAGAGAGAGAGAGAGAGAGAGAGAGAGAGAGAGAGAGAGAGAGAGAGAGAGAGAGAGAGAGAGAGAGAGAGAATCTTTCTCCTTGTATGTATGTGTATATATATATATATATATATATATATATATATATATATATATAAGAGAGAGAGACAGAGACAGAGAGAAAATAAAAATAAAAAGGAGAAATAAAAATACCTCAAATTTTCAGAAATTCTGTGATTATAAAGCGGGTATAAGCTTGATTATAACGATCCAGTATGGAACCCTTACCCCTCTGAGAGAATTCCAAGTCCAGTACCACAGAAGCCCGTTTCCTCTTCCATCGCAGGTAGATATTACAAAAAGTAGATGGTATAGCCATAGGGTCCCCTCTTGGAACTCTCTTTATAAATATCTATGTTACTATAGTCAAGCTAAATATCTTGGGAGAACACTAAAAGCCAAAAAACACGCACGGTGCCTTGAAAAATTCATTACAATGAAAAATAATATCTGTGCTCAACTCTACAAAAATCAACGATATACTGTATTAGTTAAACAGCATTATGAACAGTTGAAAAGAACGGTATACACAAAAACTAACAATGGAAGATGTCGGAATTCAAGAGGTAAATGCATCAAAGTATTGAAAAACTCAGTAGTATGTGTTATGTCAAATCAGCATTTTCACACAGAAATCTTGGAGAAGTACAATTTCGGCAAATGCAAGTCAAAACAGATATCCATCCAGACATCATGATAGAAGCAGCTATAAAAATGAATTGGACAAATTCAACAGCCCATAACAATGGAAGCTATTGGAAAGAAAACCTAATCACCTACCATCTCAACAACTTTGGATCGACTTGTTAAGATGAAAGCAGGCTTTGCGAGGAATCGTCAATAGAGATGTTACTTCAAAAGCCCTGTACCGCCCGTGTATCGTACACGCTCGTACGCTGTAACGGTATTTCTGTTTTTTGTA
>NC_090764.1:25767895-25775395 GCF_036898095.1 Palaemon carinicauda
GCGGGGCATATAACCCTCAATATCAAATCTCCATACATTCAAGACCTTGTAAATGTTAGTTTATTGTATTTGGTTTATTTCATAGTTTATTATGCTTGGTTTATTTCTAAATAACTTGGATGGCCCTGTTATGGAAAACAATGTCAAGCTACATTAATAAACCAAAAATTTAAATTGAAAGAAAACTATCATCTTCGTAATACATGAAAACTAGGCAGTTGCCAAGGTCTGAAATTTTTAGAGAGTCCAACGACAACTAACCAATTTATTCTGCAAAAGCAAGATGAAACATTGGAAATATCTGTAAAAGTGAAAAAGCAATGAATATTGAAGACTGCTGTGATTTCACTTAGTAACAGATATGTTAGAAATACTTTGACAAGAAATCTAGTGACCCAAAAATTGAAATCTCCAAGAGAACGGTAATGAAAATGACATTGATGACGACTTTGATTGTCTAACACTAACGCTTTACAGATAAGGGGATACGGAAAAAACGTTCTGGCACAAAGGATGTTGGAATTTCCTTTTAGTTAAATACCAGAGAAAATACTGAGGAAATTCTCATATCTCTACTATATTTTTCCTGTACTTGTAATAATCTTTACTATTTATGACAGAAAAAATATGAATTAAATGTATTTCATAAATTTCAACTCTACTTAACAATATATTTGTCACAGTAACTAATGACAATGCAAGAATGCAAGAAATGGACTGAAATATTTTTGACATTTTTCAACACACCACAGTGCCGATAGCTACGAAGAAAGAACAGAATACTTAGCTAACGGAAATACATTAACATTAGTTTCTTTTTCACTTAAAATAGTGAAATCAAACAGTCAGGAGGAATAAAACGGAAATTATTTAACCAAGATAATTATTATTCCCGAAGGTTGTCAACGCTTTTAACTGAAATGCTAAACTTGCACGAGATCTATTTGACGTTTTACTTAAAATTACGAATCTTTTCTCTTTTCTCTAACCTTCTCCAAATACGTAAAAAAATAATTGAGAAAGGTTTCCAAGATTTTCTTTTTTTGGATATTCGAGTGGCCTGTGAAAATATTTTAGTTTTTTGTTTTATTCTGCTGCATTTTTAACATCGTTCCCAGGCTTGGTACAAGTGTATTCCGCACGTGTCTGGAAATCAACCTTTTCCATATAAACACTAAGTTTTACAATTGTAACTATGAACTTATCTTTTTCACATAAAACTTACGAAGCTTTCACTCGTTTCGGATGTTCTATTCACTATCCCCAGGAAACACTGTATATCATTTGAAGATTTAAAGGACGCTCATGAATGGCATAGGCAAGGGACAGGGCAATCTGCTATACAGAATGACCATACATTTTATTATCAGCGCCAAAGCTACCTTGACATTCTATTCACCGCACCTTTCCTTATCTCAACTCTTTGCACAAACATCTTTTACCTTTAGTTGACTTTTCACACAAGTATATCTAAAATTTAGATCGATAACAACCAGCCATGGAAGTGTAACACCGTTGTCTCACACCTACTCACCAAAGCAACCACACCAATCTTTCTTGAAAGAAATAAAATTCTCGACTTTTATCATTAAAACTTCTAATTGTTGTTTCAGTACATACACCATAAACCTTAGGAACCATTCGAATTACATCTTCATTGAATCTTTGATGTTTCTTTCTTAGGTCCATGAGTACTGTCACATAACCTACAGTGGTTTCCCTTTTCTCCCCAATTTCTAACAATAATTTAGTGACCAACCTTCCAACCACACATGCTCTTTCTAATCTAAACTTCCACATCACAGCAACTAACATATAATTCCTTCAACCACCTGTGTTACTTTCTTAATCAATATCGAGTTGGCATTCTTCATCTGTATGCTAAGCAATTTTTATTTCACCTTATTCTTAAACACTATCAATTTCTTCATAATACGAAGGATTGATTTTTCTTTCCTTCTCGTTCACCTATCAATCACACGTTCATTTTAATTTCTTTTCCTTCATCTAAATCTCCAATTTATATTCTCAATTATTACTTATACAATCATCCCAAAGTTTAATCAAATCCCTTTTCAAATCTGTCTCACTTTACTTTCAAAAGTCTTTGGAAAGACTTCAAATTCAGAATACTATCTGCATCAACACATATTTGCTTTCTCCTCAAACATTACGTCTAAATTTATATAAATTATTTGAAGACCCATTTGTCCATCGACCATTCTTCACACTTTCTTTGCAGAAAGCAATTCACGATTACATAAAGCATCAGCTCAAATTAATCTATAAAATTTTCAGCATAGGTAATTATTTTTCTCACTTTAATCGCTGATGACCTTATCTATCAGCTTATAGATTGCTCAGTGAATATCTAATTCAGACTAAAACTTCAATTCAAACACTAGCCCCATAATTTCATTACTTCAACACTTACAGTTTATGATTTACTATGGTTCTTCTCATGTTACTGTTAACCCCTCCACTGAACTCACTAAAATCGAGTGTTCTTTCAATTTGGGTCTATACCCATCACGATGTCTCTTAAATGCACAGATGTCTGACAGAAAATGAGACGATAAGGGTGGTAGGAATAAAGTAAATGATATTGGAAAGTTTCAATGGTGGATTACAAGGTTCTATACATACATACATACATACATACACACACATATATATATACATACATACATACATATATATATATATATATATATATGTGTGTGTGTGTATATATGCATATATATATCATTAATATATTATGCCCACATTCTTATACAAAGACTGAGGATATTTCACACAGAAATATCATAAAATACTGACGACAACAACAGCATAACCAATTAATAGATAAACAAAAGTGTAAATTACAAATACCAAGTAAATCCCAGTTAAATAACATCACCACAAACTATTTTAAACATACGCGATGGCTAATCCACAACATTGTCAAACTGACTACTCCGCAACTTTATAACAAAGATAAATTTATCCACCCTGGCCTTTTTACAGTAAGTTTAGTTGACTTATTCATACTTCACGATACTGTGGACATCACAAGAGACTCGAATCCTCCCATGGGGGTGAATCTCGTGGAATTTCGTAGATCTTCGTTGGAATAATATCCGAGTAACACTAAAAGTCCATATCAAAAGGGCCCCTGGTTGCAATATCGCCCAGACCTGAGAACTACCTCAAAGAATTGTAAAATACGATGAATGAAGAACCTGACCTATTCTTTATCATATCTATTCCACTTCCCTAATCTCCATATTTTTAGCCTCTCTACTTTACTTACACGGCATATGGAGAAAATAACTAATATCTGAAATTTTGTTTCATGTTTAGCATAACTCCACTTTGTTCCACCTATATTATAATGATTGCAAGAGATCTCATGAATATATCCACTGTTTTGCAGAGTTTTTTCAATCAACATTAACATTAACAGTTCTCAATAATTCTGGAATATTACTGAACTTATTTTTGAAAAGGAAAATGAGAAGGTTTTACGTACTTTAACCAGTTCTAGAAACAGTTTCATTAAATGTTTATCGTCAAACATAGAAAGCTTTGTGACTAACATTCCTTGGGAATTGCAAATCTCTCTCAATTTACATGATCTTCGGAAATTCTACTTTAACGATAGCTTTAATAATGGCACATCAGAATTAAGACCAAGCCAGAACACTTCAACAACTGCCTTAAACAATGGGATTTTACTTTTGATAAAGTAGGTTCCCTTAATGCAACACCAAGAAATTTTCTCACTTTTTTTCAGACAACTGTCTGAAATATTTATTTTAAATTTAAAAACAAAATTCTATGACTTTTTGCTAGATAAAATCAAACCTTTTATCTTCCAAATCTGTTCTAACCACATTTTAAAGCTGGCTTTCTTATCATAGAAAAGGACACGAATAACCTTTTACGCTAAACACAGTTTATTATCAACCTATGACCATAATCTTCGATGGTCACCAAACCCTAACGTTTGAAGAAAAACATTTCATGAATGTACGTAACACAAATGTTTCTACTTAATACAAGACAAAATATTTAAACAATAACTCTGCTGTATAAAAATCATTTGACCAAGTCAAAGTCAAAATAGAAAAGTGTTTATTTAACGAATATCATAGAAAATAATTGCTTGCATATTTGTCTCAAATACCGTTCCAACCAACTAAGACTAAAATACAATATATGAAATTTATGAATTACGTAATGAATCACAGACTCGCGAAGAATATAGTCAAATTCACGCATATACGCCAAGCACACTTTCATTTTCTATTAGATCAACCAGAGAAATTTTCTGACATTTTCAATTATTCAAAACACGACGTAGAAAGCAAAATTGTCCATGACAATCCATCACTTATTCATCCTATCCAACACCCGATGGCAATCCTATTATTATTCATGACTTTTAATCAAATAGAACTGCTCGTTTGAAATTTAAATGATCCGCATTTGGAATAAACAAGACATCACTCATCAGACACTTTAAGTTGAATTTCTATAATAATTTTATGCTTACCCTGTAGCTGTAGCAATAGGCCAAAGCTATAAAAAATAAACAGATTATATACAATGCAATACAGATGCTCAACTATTAATATCAGCGCTTAGTATTTTATAAAATGCCCTTACCATTACACAAATATAACTTTTTGTTTATGATAAACATACATATATGAAATTAAACGTTTACAAAAAGATTAGTAATTTTTTCCATAAGATATAAATAATTTTCCATTGGAATTACAGCAACATTTTAGAAACTGAGGCACTGATATAAACGCAAAAACGGAAAACAGAAAAAAGACGATAGATAGCCTTGGTTTTTATTAGTTTCAGATTGTCAATAGCATCAGCTCTTTGTTTCTTCACTGGTGAAAAGTATTCTTTATTGATTACTATCATTGAATAAGGAAGGATATATACAAGTATATTTGGATGTGCAATGTTGATTTTAAACAGAAACACACAAAAATACGTGTGTGTGTATATATATATATATATATATATATATATATATATATATATATATATATATATATATATATATATATATCATGGACAGTCTACCTTCTCTATTTTATGTTATTAGTAAAAAGATAAAAACAAACATATTGAGCCTTCAAGACTGAGGAGTATGAGCAGAAGGTGAGAAATGGACAAAAGCATGTATTACATAGAAATGATGTTCTGCAATAGTCCTTCGCAAATATATACAATACACACACATTATATATATATATATATATATATATATATATATATATGTATATATATATGTATATATATATATGTGTATGTATATATATATATATATATATATATATATATATATATATCTGTGTGTTTTATACAGTACAACAACAAAAGCCGTTTCTAGCATACTGTAGGACAAAGCCCTCAGTCATATCAATTCATGTCTGGGGTATGGCCTGTTTTCATTACCAAGCTGGCCAATAAAGATTGGTGGTGGGAGATTTTCGTATGATCACTCACAGCAAACTACCCTAGTATAGGTGAACCTGACTAGTACAACATTGCTGATCATGGCGATACGGAAACCCTTTCACCACGTTAAGGTATCCCCACTCAGGAAGGGTGGGTACATGTGTGTGTATGTACGTGTATATATATATATATATATATATATATATATATGTGTGTGTGTGTGTGTGTGTATATATATATATATATATATATATATATATATATATATATATATATATATATATATATACACACACAAATATAAACAGCCAAAGATATCTGTCAGTATCAGGGAACTACTGATATGGTTATAAAATTGAGCAAAGTAAATCAATATCCTTTCCTATAAATAAATATAATTGCTACTTAGTTTTCTAAATTAATTGGAATTTGGATGTCTGACAGACTTTGAAAGAAAACGAACGTGGAGTGGTACAGGGCGGCATTCTAAAAGCAGGACTCCCGCTCATTTCATCCGTAACACATCAGTAGATTTTACTTTCACAAACCTAATTCAGCAAATTTTGTATTTTAAAAACATTTCAAATCCAGAAAAAAAAATGTCTACAAAATTATTACAACATATCACTAACAAGAACAGACATTGCCTAGAACTATACTTATAATACAAAAGGAATAAAATGCCGGTATTGGAAATCCTTTTCTGAAGGCAATACTAAAATGATTTCGTTTTCGTATAAGACTGGACATGAAGAATCACTGCCATATTTCAGTAGATTTTATTATGTATACCAATAACGATGAGGCAAGATATAAAAAACTACCTCCGATTGATAGCTGTTGAAGCACAGAACAAATGAAGACAATGATTTTCATGTCAATCAAACAATCAAACAAAATTCTCTCTCTCTCTCTCTCTCTCTCTCTCTCTCTCTCTCTCTCTCTCTCTCTCTCTCTCTCTCTCAATACTACTAATTTGGGATCATATTAGATTCGTTGACATCAAATGGAAAAGTAGCTATAATTCATTCTTTCAATTGAAATATTTCCCATTGCAAACTAACTCCACTGAAATGCAGATGATGCTCTTCCCTGAATAACATTTCCAAAGCAAGTAGGAAATAAAAAATTTGATCGCCTGGGCGAAAGGATGAAAATAGACATGAAGGATAAATTTCATCCAACCATCCTTCTCCTTTTGTCAAAGAGTAATGCATTTTTACATTGGTCTTTTGTTTTCCCGTCTCTGTATATCCAGTTTTCACCGCTTGTCACATCACTTTTCAGAACTGATAAAGTGTGAGGAGATTTGGATGTTGTGGCTGAATCAAAAATATTTGCAAGTAGAATTTCAAATATGAAGAGATGTTAGGCAAAGGGATTTGTTGTGCTTGAATTGCTGCCGGTAACGAAAACAAGTGATGATGAAAAAGTGAAAAAGTCGAAAATAACGAAGAAATAAAAAACGTGAATAAGACTGATGCGTGTTAAAACCTTGTTCTCACTCAATGTATGTTTTCCCATTCGATTCTATTCTTCTTTCATCCTCAAACAAGAGAACTCTAACTTATTGTCTTGGGTTAGAGTTCTCCTGCTTGAGAGTACATGTACTCAGGCCCACTATTATGTTTGCTTATTTCCTTTCCTCACTAAGTTATTTCCCTGTTGGAGTCCTTGGGCTTATAGCATCCTGCTTTTCCAAATAGGATTGTAGCTTAGGTAGTAATAATAACTATAATAATAATAAGAGGAAGAAACGATCTCGCTATCTTGCCTCATCTTTCGCATCCTAATATATTTTCTCTATCACTAAATTCTTGCAATGTAGAGTGAAATTCATAAAAAAGCTGTCCTTTTAATTGGAACATTATTCCTCTTTTTTTCTTGTGAGCCATAATAGATAGATATTCAGTTATTTTAAAATTAGATTGAATCAATACTTGTAAATTTAAACTGAATAACAGAAGATTACTGGTTTTGTTAACATACAGGACGCAATAACTAATCTATAGTTATAAAATTATAACTGAG
>NC_090764.1:25780395-25792895 GCF_036898095.1 Palaemon carinicauda
AAATGTTTATCATCTTCGCTCACTTGTGAATTTTTTTCAGTTTCAAGTTTCGGACAAGCTATAGAAATAGAGAGAGTACGTATAAAACTTGGTATAAAACCCCGTTTTCTTAAATATAAAAACTTTATTCGTATTTATCTGCTGAAAAATACGCACTGTATATTTACATTAACTTAGAGCCAGAAGCCGTTTTACTAACACCTCCTGGTACAGTTGGCTTTTATTAATTCCGGTACACCAGCGTCTCCTTAGTTTAATATGAAGTGTACCGGAATCAATGTAGCTAACTGTACCATCCACAAGAGAAAAAAAAATTAGGAAAAATACTTAGTTGTACTCGCCACCTATTTACCCTCTGCAAAGGATGACCAAAAAAACAGTACATTAACTATGTTTCTTGGAAAGTCTTTAGAGGAGAGGTTAATTGCCTCAATATTAATATTATCAATAGGATACTAGCTAAGCAGCAACCCCAATTGGAAAAACAGGAACCTACATACTCAAAAGCTCCAGCAGAAAGGTAGACAATCCGTGCAATTATAAGTAATGGCTTGTTTTTTCAGTGTATTATGTCTATACTGTTACATTGCAGTGAAAATACGGTTTATATTAGGAGTACTTTCAATAATTAGGGTAGAGAATATAGCGTTCAAAAACAAATTTTGTAAACTTAATCAAAGGCATCATTTTTCATGTTCATGTTGTTCTGTTAGATTGACTGACTGACTGTACTGTATGTAGTTCAACTAGGACAGTCCGTAACATTATAGTTACGGGCGGAACCACATTTTACACAGAAAAATAGTTTTTCTTGTAGTAAATAATGTGCTGTAACTGAATTTGACCTTCATAATAGCAAATAAATCGAAAACCTTTTTTACCGTCTAAAATCCAGTATACTTTTTAGAAAGCTAATGGTTTTTGCTCTGTCGTGCGCTCGCCTCCCTCGCGGAAAAAGAAAAACATTACAGTAAGCTTCTATGTACTGGCAAGCGGTACATGCTGAGCTGCGTACGCGAACCAAGTACATTATTATTTCTTCGATAATCAAGTTTTCATTTGCAGTGAAAACAAGCGTCTTTTGAAGAAAACGGACGTTTTTCAGTAGAAAACACCTGTTTTTTTTGTGTATGTTTTTTTTAGTAGGAAAGCTTTTTCCGTCCGTAACTAATATAAAACCGGATAGTACAGTTGTAGGGGTAGGACGCAGACAGTAAGGAAACCAACTCGACCTTCTATATACCCTGAGAGAAATACACAATCTAAGATTTTAATTTTTCAAAACGCTCAACAATGTTCTTTGTTCGCACTACAGATTCACCTTCAGTCATGTACTGTAGGTTCTTACCTTCACTCACACCTCTGGTTGTTCTCATGGACTATCAGATTTTCCTGTAATATGACCTTATCCTAACCTCACCTTAGCTACATATCCTCAATTTCAGCCAACCATAATAATTAAATTTTCGATCATTCACCTCACTCTCTTATGAAACCTACTCAGTAAGCTTTCAGCAATTAAAACTACTCAAGTTTGGACTGTATTCTTAAACTTTTTTTTATTAATTTTACCTTCAAGGAAACGCCTGTCATTCAGATACTGATTGCTCAACAGCCCATTGTGTGTTTACTTCTTAAATATTTCTTTCACAAGTAATTTGTCAGTTCGATAACTTCTCTTGTTAGTAAAATTCTATCACTGGTCTAACTTCATTGAAGTAAATCACCACGAAAAAAACATTTTTGTACTTTATGAATTCTTATGGAAGAGTTGATAATATTGAACAATAGGATTTAAAGTTACAACATTTCTATTACTTTCGTTACGTTAAGTGCACTACTTTTATCATCGTTATTATAAATGTCAACAACAGGTACAGAGGTAGTAGCAGTAGCAGTAGCTGTGCCAAAAATAATAATAGAAATAGTATTCAAAATTGTTTTTTGTTGTCTTAAGTTTTCAGCACTACATTCGTGAATTACATACTTTCCATCTCGATTTTTTTTTTTTTTTTTTTTTTTTTTGCATATAACTCGTTTTACATTTTACAAATCGCATTTCAATGGATAACTGACAAGAATTCACAGGCGAAATGCGTCTTTACATCGTCCTTAAAATGCTCTTTATTTTCTGACCGACGCTAAAGATGAGTTACCTCTCACGAGTCTCACTCATTTCCTTCCAATTATACATTGAACAATCATTTCAGTTTCTTTGTTAAGCGTAAATATAAAATCTTGATTATTGTATGGTTTCTTCTTTAATATTCTTATAGTACAAGCTATCGAAAATGAAAATATCAGGAAGGAATTTATTATCAATAATATATTCAAAACCACAGAACATAACTATCAACAATCCCAACTCTCTCTCTCTCTCTCTCTCTCTCTCTCTCTCTCTCTCTCTCTCTCTCTCTCTCTCTCTTATCTCTCTCTCTCTCTCTCTCTCTCTCTCTCTCTCTCTCTTATAACAGCCACACAAAACACCAACACCCAGATATCACAGAGATGCTGCCTCGAATTACGGTAACAATAACATAAAGGTTTGTTATTGTTACTTATAACTCTAAGGGTAACTTGATTACTTACAGTTGTAGTTGTCATGGCTCTTAGCCGAAATTGGGACTTTCCCATCAAATCAATATTATAGTTATACAGAAAAATATAATCCCAAAGAGTGCTGCTATCTCTCTGTTTCGGCCAAAGACCAAAACTGGACAACAATCGTTTTAGTATGATTTTCTGATAATGAAGGACGATATAATCAAGCATGATTTTTATCCTCAGTTTCAAAACCCGGTTAAGAATAACAACAACAACAACAATCATCATCATCATCATCATCATCATGAGAAATTTAGCTATTCAATGGGATCTATATTTTGCATACCCTACACATTAATCTAGAATCAATTCTTTTTCATGGAATTTCACGGGCATAAAAAAAGAAGTACCATTATAAAATTAATTTAGGTACAGGGACTGCAAGGGTTTAAAACTAACAACTCCGAGCTAAATATATTGGTCAATTTTTTTTCAAATAATTCTAATTACTACTTTTATTCCAGCACTTTATTCTATTGGTTTTCTATTTGATATCTTCAACTCTGACCGGCAAAGTTGTGAAAAAATAAAATACAATTACCTCGGAGTTTCACATATAAACGAAAATTTTTTTGATATTAAATGAATGAATGGTAAATGAATGAATGGTAAATGAATGAATGCCTTGGCATTTCCCGAAATTCTCCATGGAAAGAGTCCTGAAACTCAATTACTTTAGCTTACTTGGCAAACAATATGTAATGGCATTAATATTAAGATCTGATTTCTCTGGGGATACGGAAAACTTCTATTATCATCGAGTATTCACGTTCATGTCTACCACCAGGGTCCTGTCTACCACTAAAATCATTATCAATGTTTGGTTCCAGAATTGGGATATTGGAAACATTCCTGGTTGTCCTTGCCATATTTTGTTCATTCACATAAATATGATAAATTGCGTCACACAAAGATGCAACGCATTAAAGTTACCTTCACTTATACAAGAGCCGAAATTTTTAACAATTATGTCACAAGATATCCTAGTAAATACTTACATTATAGACTATAATTTCAGATTTCGTTTTCATGTTGTTTTGTAGGCCTGATTCCCTTTCTATTTACTGCAAACAATATAGCATTATTTCCTGGTAGGTCCCATTTGTTACACTAAAAGATTATATGAATAAATTTCATAAACATTTCAGTTCAATATAATAGCTGTGGATTGATTGGTAACGTCTCTGCCTGGTGTTTGCCGGTCGGAGGTTCGAGTCCCGCTCAGACTCGTTAGTGCCATTAGTGTCTGCAAAACCTTACTATCCTTGTGAGCTAAGGTTGGGGGGTTTGGGGGAGCCTATAGGTCTACCTGCTGAGTCATCAGCAGCCACTGCCTGGCTCTCCCTGATCCTAGCTTGGGTGGAGAGGAGGCTTGGGCGTTGATCATATAATATTTGGTCAGTCTCTAGGGCATTGTCCTGTTTGCTAGGGCAATGTCACTGTCCCTTGCCTCTGCCATTCATGAGCGACCTTTAAACCTTTAAAGCGTTTCCAACAGCATCAAGCATATAGTATAGAATGTTCCTGAGTATTATTGAACATTTTCTGACTATGTATTTCGATTGAACTTAATTACTTATAGGAGAAAGTGAACTATAGAGAATTAAATTTTTTCGTCTAGAAAAGCAATTGCTTTTGAGATGAAGAGAAAAATTTTAATCTTTCAAAAATAAGAATTTGAATATAACATTTGATCTTGACCCCTTCGTTTTACTCTTTTCGTAAGGCACAGGTCTTCGATTAAAATTCTGTTTGATATAGAAGAGAAGAGCAAAGGATTTTCGATTGTACAATAGATCACATGTAAAATGAAACTGGAAGGTTTAAATTCAAGGACTAAAATTACAGGTAATAATTTATCTACCTATAATGTAGTACAACCCTATTATATATACATACACACACATATGTATATGTATATACAGTAAGTATATATATATATATATATATATATATATATATATATATATATGTATGTATATATATATATATATATATATATATATATGTGTGTGTGTGTGTGTGTCTTTTTCTAAGTAATTATGCATTAACTGCAGTTTATCACATAAAAGATATTAATAATGTTGTGCATAGAGCAACATCCATTTTCCCATCCCTTTCTTTCTTCAAGACGTTATTCATATCGCTTGTCCTTTTTCATGTTTGTTTAAAGACATCTCCCAAAAAATTGAGACTTTTGGAAAAATCTTTAATAGCATAAAAATAGGCACGATGGTGACCTGATATGAACTAATTAAAATGTAATTTCCATGAGAAAGTTACAGGAACTCCGTCCTCAAACAGAGGCCGATAAACTTACGTAGAAAGAAACGGCATTTTTAAGCTAAGTACCCTTTTTTCGGGAAAAAGTTTGATTATCTATGATTAGTTGAAAGACTTGGTAAGTTTTAAGGACGCGGCCGACTTCCATGTCAATCTCATGTATTCCATTATCTAAAAAGTGTCACAGATATTTCTTAAGCCAGTATTTTCCGAAATATTTTTAAAAGGAGAATGAATCTTTAACGTTGTTGTGTCCTTTTTCACTCGTCTCTAACAACGTAGAATTCACGTAGTATAAGGCATATTGTCATAATTTTTACAACAAAATCATAATCTCAGAGAAATGTGAAACAATAAACACGCCTCTCTCTCTCTCTCTCTCTCTCTCTCTCTCTCTCTCTCTCTCTCTCTCTCTCTCTCTCTCTCTCTGTGCAAGGTGGGAGGTAGGTTTAGTTCATATTTCTAACCTTGAACTTTCGAATAAGGTTGATGTAACTCAAGAGATGACGAGACACCAAAAATTAAATTCTCCAGCTCGTCCTGAATCATGGTTATGTTATATTACATGTCTTCCCAAAGCAAGGACCAAGATGCCTCATTCATTGCACACTTAATATGGGTATAATGGAGGAAGAGGCTGCTCGGCATAGTCTAAATGTGGCAAAAACAATGACACATTGCATTTTAGGAGAATGAACAAGTAAATTAAGAGACATCCCATTAAGCCATTTTTGGAGTAATAATACGGTATATAGATGATAAGGATTAAGAATTATCACCGAGGTCCATTTGGTGTTTTGTGATTGCAAATATAATGCACGTAGGCTCTTGAGGCAAATCTTTACCTGAATACACTATTCAATTATACATTCTTTGGTAGAGACGACAATTAACAAGTAGCTTTCCTGCGATTCATTGTTTCAAATGTTGCTCAAGTAATTCGCTCAGCACTTCGGAACTATAAGGAACAATTTCTACATCAAATATTGTATATTGTATATTTAATTTACCGTATTCAGCATTAGATACAACATTCAATCACACCGTGAGCAAATAGTTTCATTATCATTTTTCAATGACCGATGTTCCCATATTTTTTCAAGTCCTTTTCAAGTCCCTTTCACCCGCAAAGTCTTTTACGTCACCAATATATTTTCAAAGCTTTTAGTTCCACAAAACACCTTTCAATAAATTTCTTCTTTTCATTATATATAATTATTCTTTTCCTTGAATATCTATTAAGAATGAATTTTTCTCTATAATATATTTTACTTTTTTTTTCAACCATCCCAAGTTATAAACTGTCCTGCTTTTAGCTTCGTTAGGGGTCCCATGTGTGCCATCCAAAGCCTGCGTGGAAGGTCTTCAGGGTCACTCTTTAGCAGTCATGAACTAATATTCCTCAGTATTTCAATGCCCAAGATCTGAGGTTTTGATTGATTGATCGATCGATTTAGAATTCTCTGGCATCCTGTTATCGGAGGTCATTGACGCCGAACTGAGGTTATGAATACTTCAATAAATGTGTAACATTAACGATCCTAAAAGAGAAATACAATATTACCCGTGGGTTGGATCAAAATGAGCAGAGATTTTGAATTGAGATTTATTACCATTATTATTAACAGACCTGTTATTGTTGTTATTATTAGAAAATTTTAAATTGATTCATTTTCTCATGAGAATGGAAGACGTCAGGTGGAGTACAGGAGAGAAAAGGTGAGGCTAGGAGGAAGGAGACGACTTATTTACCCCCAGGCAATCATTAAAATATGACCCTAAAATGTATTCTATTTACATCTCACCCGCTTCAGTACAGATTCTGAGATTGGCAAATATGAATTCTTCTATTAAATGAAAAAGAACAACGTGAAAGAAAACAGAACAATTACGATTTAAAGTGGCTTCTGACGTAATCTTTTCAATAAAACTTTCACTGTGGGGACTCTTGAAATATAAATAAAAACCGTCCAGTCTCCTCTTTCGTAGTCTGTAAAACCCATTGAAATTTCTAGTTCCAGGAACGAGGAGCTTTAGCAATAAAATTCTTTTTAGGATCAAGGATTATACTTGTGATGAGAGGCTAAGGCACATCAGCTTTACGAATATATATATATATATATATATATATATATATATATAATATATATATATATACATATACACATATATATATATATATATATATAAATATATATATATATATAAATATATATATATATATATATATATATATATATATATATATATATATATATATATATGCTACCACACCAACCACCTTCTGACATTACAATGAATCAATTTGGGCAAGTGGCTAAGTAGTACATCAATAAGTCCACGTTTAATAGGCTGCGGATCATTCCCGGCTTACTTTCCATCTACCCTAAAGGCTAAAAATGGGTACTAACATTCTGATTGTGACAGAAGAAAAAATAGTGAAATCACGTCGTCCAAAAATAATTGACTAAAAAGTCTTTTCGGGAGTATGTAAATTTTTATCTTCTTTGCTTTGATGATAATTGACAGAAAGCCTTGCATTGATGATAGGTATGTACATCCCGATGTAAATGAGCATGAATTTTATGGCAACTGTTTTGAAAGGTTACTTATCGTAGGAAATTCAAGGCTTCACGCAGAATAACGATTACTAAGCTTGAAAAAGGGACAATGGTAAGGAGTTTGATAAGTTATAAAACAGTACCGCCTAGACAGAAAACCTGGTTGATTGATATAAAAGAGTGAAATTACAATGGGTGGGGGGTTGTATCCGATCGTTACTAGGCAACTGCAGTAAATTGTATATAACTTTGGGTGAAGTAAGTAAAATCTGTAATTGAAACAAGCAAGCCCCATAAGAATGAAGCAGAAATAGTAAATATGGAAAAAAAATGGATGAGCTGTTAAGGTTAAAGACTCTAGTTGTTTAAGTTTTGAAAATTCAATGAGAATAGGACGTAGGAAGAGACAATACTGACATTAAAGGATCAAGAAATGGCATATTTACATATGGAAATAAATATGATTAATTGAGATAGTGTTCCCAACCACAAGACCATGTGCAGGATGGACGGGATACTCAAGAAGTAAAAAGCTATTCCTCAGGAAAATAAATGCATGTATATCAGAAAGATATTCCGTCATGGTCTGCTGTGGATAGTACTTTGAATATTTATTGAATATGGCAGAAAGAAAAAAAGCAAGAATGTAAGACTATAAAGCTTATTGTAAACTTTAAAAGGCTCGTGGAAGTCACTTGACCATGAATAATTAAAAGGTACAATACGGCAGTGAAATAGTTATTGAGCGGTTGAATAGAATTCCTTAAGTATGATTGATTGAACCAAAAGAATGGGAGAGAGAAATAACAACTCTGTTGTACAAAGATAAAAGTGATGGATGTACCCCCTGTAAAGACAGCTGACTTATAGAGACATTGAATGTTTCAGTTGGAGCAGCTGGGTATCCCTTCCCTTAATGTAGTCCCCCTCAATATATATATATATATATATATATATATATATATATATATATATAAATATATATATATATATAATATATATATATATATATAAATATATATATATATACATATACATATATACATATATATATATATATATATATATATATATATATATGTATACACATATATATATACACACATACGCATATATATAGTGAAAAATCAAGGTTATTACTTACATGTGCACACACACACACACACACACATATATATATATATATATATATATATATATACATATACATATATACATACATATATATACATATACATATATACATTATATATATATATATATACATATATATATATATATATATATATATATATATATATATATATATATATACATATATATATATGGAGAGGACACGAAAGAAAACCTTCTATCTTTTTTCTATCTCTCACCTACATCTTTCGTCATTCATTGGAGATGCAATCTATCACTAACATATAATAGCAAACAATACTATAACTTTCACACTTATCCGTATTTACATTATCGAATAGATTTTATTTTATATAAATCTGTGACTGTACCCGTGGAAGGATAAACGCGTATTAATCAAAGCTTTAAGAATATTGAATAAAGCAGACTAAATTGAGAGCAATATACTAAAGTTCAGCACAACAAAGCATCAAATGAACGTAGGCGGTCAATTAAATTATATTTCTCGAATTTTGTAGTATTTGCTTTCCCTTTTATGAATTCGAACTGAAAAATAAAGAGATGAAATATATTCCCATAAGAGTTTGTCAATATTACAAAATTAATAACAGATGATATCAAGAGATCCATATGAGAGAAGACAAAAGAAAAATAATGCATATATATATATACATATATATATATATATATATATATATATATATATATATATATATATATATATGTGTGTGTGTGTGTGTGTGTATGTATAAAATTCTTATACATGAGCAAGATAAGTTATTACCGGCTTCCTGAAACCAAAAAAAAAAAAAAAATAAAGAATTATAAAATGTGAAAGTAAAATTAACCTCAGAATTTAAGAAATGAGCTGTTTATCGGCACACATATATGCACACAGAGAGAGAGAGAGAGAGAGAGAGAGAGAGAGAGAGAGAGAGAGAGAGAGAGAGAGAGAGAGAGAGAGAGAGATGATACTGCATAATTCATTAGCTAAAGTTGAGAGTAGGATACAAAGAACAATACGAAAAAAGGAAAATGTGACAAAGAGGATTTTATTTCCAGTGATTGCGTCAGTATTGAAAATATTGTGGCGCGTTTATCTGGAGCAGGGCTTGAACGCGCATTACGTAACCCGGTCTTAAAAAATCATGTGCAACAAGCGTACTTTCCTAAATGTACCCCAGGCAAATCTCTTACATGAACTCTGTCTTTTTCCTCCAACAAAAATTAATCAGAAATTTTCACATGGTTGCTATTTTTGGGTATGTACACTAAAAATTTTGCTGTAAAAAATACGGTAAAAATCCTGGAATAAAAGTTTCAGGGCATTTACCGTGTTAAAAATGGATATATTAACGTAAAGGATTAATATTACGGTCACCAACTCGAGAAAGATAATAACACATTAGGATAAAAATACGATCGCCTGTATTTTCCTGAAATACGGCTGAGAACTATATTTTTACAGACAATTTCCGATAAAAATTACGGATATTTTTTTAACAGTGTAGATTAGGATTAAAGCCAATAATCCTTCGTATTTCAATACTTTTCGCAATGGTTGTTTTACAAAACTGAAATAAAGATATTGATTACAATCAAAAGACATGTCCTATAACATCATTGTATTCATACCCTCACAGAAATGATAATTACAAAGTAAAACATACATTATTTAAAGAGAGTTAAGCCCAGTTGCGGAATGGTTTTAGTAAAACCGACAATCTTGATCACATTGGTGACTGTGAAGCCTGTGTTCGAATCCCTCACTTTATATACAGAAATATAATAATTATCGATGGGTACTGTCATGGTTGTTCAGTCACTATTCTCAATTAAATCCCAATCGATATATAAAAAGTATGCAGAGTGTATTTCCTGCTTATCTCAGGAAGCTTTTTACCAAATACTATCATCGTAAAATAAAATTAATTGACGTCGTTGTTACATTCAGTGTTACGACAAGGAGCCAAGTTTGCTAGTTAGGATTGCTTATCTATTTCTATTCATAAAATTAATTTCTCCAGAATAAAACATCGGGGAAAATTATATCTTGGTGTTATTAACCAGCTTACATGATTTTCAACTTGATTATGAATGATTTAATTTGATCAAGGAAAGAGCAATTCGAAATTCTTGCTGTTGTGGTCAAGCACCAATATCAGTTAGCTCAATTCATATGAACAACTAAAATATTAAGATCTGCTATTTATGGCTAATCATAATAAATATTCAAGATGCACTGGCTTTTAGAAGAGATTTACCTAATGATAACTGAATACATATCATCTTGAGAGATAGGTAGTAGGTTGGCCAGGACACCAGCCGCCCGTTGAGATACTACCGCGAGAGAGTTATGGGGTCCTTTGACTGGCCAGACAGTACTACACTGGATCCTTCTCTCTGGTTACGGTTCTTTCCCTTTGCCTACACAGACACCGAATAGTCTGGCCTATTCTTTACAGATTCTCCTCTGTCCTCATACACCTGAAAACACTGAGATTACCAAACAATTCTTCTTCACCCAAGGGGTTAACTGCTGCAATGTAATTGTTCAGTCGCTACTTTCCTCTTGGTAAGGATAGAAGAGACTCTTTAGCTATGGTGAGCAGTTCTTCTAGGAGAAGGACACTCCAAAATCAAACCATTGTTCTCTAGTCTTGGGTAGTGCCATAGCCTCTGTACCATGGTCTTCCACTGTCTTGGGTTAGAGTCCTCTTGCTTGAGGGTACACTCAGGCACACTGTTCTATCTAGTTTCTCTTCCTCTTGTGTTGTTAAAGTTTTTATAGTTTATATAGGAAATATTTATTTTAATGTTATTATTCTTAAAATATTTTATTTTTGCTTGTATCCTTTCCTCACTGGGCTATTTTCCCTGTTGGGACCCCTGGGCTTATAGCATCCTGCTTTTCCATCTAGGGTTGTAGCTTAGCATTTAATAATAATAATAATAATAATAATAATAATAATAATAATAATAATCATTCGGAAACCTATGATCCTATCACTCCTTCATGTTAGAATTTGATGTGTGAGCCTGTGATTCTGGTATCACTTGAAAATATGAGAATTGGATACGTAGGTCTAATCTAGAAAATAAATTAAATTTTGATAATTCAAGCTTATGATGACGCAGGACTTCCCCAATATTGTTACTAAGTGTAAACCCCATTTGAAAATCGTTCTATAGGAGAATTGATTAGGAAAGCCTATGCATACTGAAAATAAGCAATATTTATCTATTCAAGGATGTTCGTGATTAAAAAACGCAAGAAACATCATCACATTAACTTAAGATGTTTGTAATGTCAGTACTAGAAATAAATGTAGCTTTTAGCAACGGTAATTATATTTTTTACGACTCTGTTTTCAAAGGTTACTCATGAATGGCCAAAGTAAGGGAAAGTGACAATCCAATAGAGACTGACCATATGCTAGGACCAAGGAGGTCCAGGCAATGGCTGCTGACGACTCAGCAGGTTAACCTAGAGTATTCCCCAAAACCCATCCCTAGCTCACAAGGATGGTGAGATTGTAGACACTACCAAAAACTATCAAGTTAGAGCGAGTCTCTGACTCCAGTCCAGCACATCGCCAGCCAGGGACGTTTCCAATAGGCTACCTTGTACAGAACAAACATCACCTGACGAAGACAATTCGTACTAGTATTTATTAGAACGAGTTAGAAGTGTAACGTCATTCCCCTTTCGAGAGTTGATCAATCACGGGGAGGTTCGTATGCAGTGGGCGGGTCTGACTGCTAAGATGCGTGACGTCTGGTATACCATAAGACACTCTGATAGACGAGGAGATAGAAAGTCAGATAGATGATGTTCCTTCTACTGCATCTGCACTGAGTCTTGCTCAAATAATTTGAACAATGTAGAAGGAATATTGATGTCAATGTGGGAGTAAC